>NC_048442.1:7122102-7349919 GCF_004353265.1 Vitis riparia | reverse complement strand
ATATTGAAGTTGTGGGTTCTCACGGTGGATTTCAAGGAGGAAGAATAAGAGCAGAAGAGATTCTTCTTCTTGTTGATAATGGAGTCGTCTTCAGGGAAGAAAACCAGAAGAAACCCATACCCTAGCCTTTGCTACTGCTCTTCCTTGGCGGAGACACCCATTTCTCTCTTTCTATCCATGAAAAATCTGGTGATGATCACATGTAACAATTAACCATCTCATCATGTTCTCTTTCCAAAATTAAATCTTCAGGTTTACTAGTGAAATTACGAACAAATAACATTCTGGAAAGGATGCCTCCTACATGGGTGTTCCCTTTTCCACCAGAAACTTCAACCAAAACAATTTCCCATGCAAATGAACCACCATCTTGGGCAGCAATACCGCACCCATGCAATGGAACCACCATCTTAGGCAACAATACCGCGCTCAAAGCTCTTAATAGCATAAACATCCTACTCTTCCCTTGATATTACATGATTATCTGATCCATTAGAGACATAGCATCCTGAAACGTAAGCCAAACTAGCTCTCTGCTATAGAACATCTTTCTTGCAACCTTTCTCCCCTTCTTTCCCTTCTAGAATTCTGAATCTCCATGGAACATGTCTATAATGATTGCTGGTTGTGTGCTTGCTTCTAAAATTGATGATTTTGATTTCAATCTTCGGTCACCGGAGTTTCTGAAACTAAACTTGCAGGTAAACACCGGTTATCGGAGGTTTCCTCGAATCTGAAAAACCTGAGGGCTACACTCCGGTTCTTGTCAATGGTGTGGCTCACCTATTTTCGACTCCACTATTTCTCTTCTCATATCTCCAAATCTTCTTTTTGAGGTGTGTTGAATTTTTTTTTCTCTGACCCGCGTGATTCCTTCTTTCCAAAAAAAATTAGTCAACCCTCTTATCTTTCTTTTGCAATCTATGCTCTCCTCCAAAACCCTCTATTGCAGACACATACATATATTTTTCTAGAATAGCAAGTCCAACTTCCCTTCCAAACTCTATATGATATCTTCCTAAAGAGAGCCTCTTATCCAAAAACAATCTCAAAGTTTCCAAGGAGATTCTTAAACCTTCTAAAACCAAAAAAAAAAAATCCCTTTTGTGCATTCCCTAAAAATTGTTCTCCATCTGCAATTGTGGACTTTCACTTGTCTTCCTTTTTGCAGAAGATCCCTACACAAATATAAAATAAAAGGATTCAAATAGGAATCATGCAAATAGTAAATAAGTAGTAAAATTAGAAAACATGCAAATTTAAACAACAAAAAAATAGGAAAGATCAACCACATACAAGAAAATAAATAAACAAATAAGTGAATAAATAAATATCACATACGTAATTCAAAATGCAAAAATTAATCTTGTGAACTCAAAATCAAAATCAAGCCAATACTCACTTGAACTCAAAATCAAGTAATCAAAATCAAGAAATCAAACCTAAGTGAACTAAGCTTGGAAAAAGTCTAAGTGGAACCTATCATAAAAAAAAAATCTAAGTGTCCTAAATGGGAAGATGACTAAGTGACATAAGTTGGTAGGTGCCTAGGTGACTTAGGTAGTGTTTAAGTGGGCCAGGGTCTGTTTGAAAGATCTAGGTGTGCTTAAAGGACCAAGGTATTCGTAGGTGGGCCTAGGGTGGTGCCTAATGGGCCAAGTGTGCCTAATGGGCCTAGGGTGTCTAAATGGGCCTAGGGTGCCTAAGTGGGCCTAGGGTGCCTAAGTGGGCCTAAGGTGATGCCTAGTGGGCCCAGGGTGCTACCTAATGGGTCTAAAGTGTCTAAATGGGCCTAGGGTGTCTAAATGGGCCTAGGGTACCTAAGTGATCCTAAGTCTAAATAGGGCTGCCAAGAGTCACAATAGCGTTAGATAAATCCCTCAACCAAAGTCCCCAAGGTGGCTTGGAAAAAATAAGCTACACGAGTAGTAATGGGCCACTAGGCAATTGCTGTAAAGTATCGAACAAATACCAAATAGGACATGTGCTAGGAGAACAAAATGGAGGGTTTATAAATATGCTTCTCTTTGGTAAAGATCACGAGTGTAGGGAATGTGAGTAAAAATACGAATAATGAGCAGAACGAAGTGAACTATGCTGAATAACTAAAAGAAAAGGACCAGAGATTTTGTCCTAGCACATGACAAAAGCAAGCACGGAACACAGGGTCGCAATCATAAAAATGAAACTACTCTATGTCGTGAGCTCAAGGCTCTATGTGGAAAATGATGACTCTGGGTCATAGATGAAAAAACGACTCTAGGTTGGGAGATTTGGGCTCTAAATGGAATAGAAATGACTTTAGATGCCTATGAAAATAATGGTGGCTCTAAACACCTATGGAAATGATGGCTTTGAATGCCTATGAAAAAAGTGGCTCTGAACGTCTATGAAAATGGTGGCTCTGAACGCCTATGAAAATGGTGGCTCTGAATGCCTATGAAAATAGTGGTTTTGCACACCTATGAAAATGATGGTGACTCTTAACACCTATGAAAATGATGGCTCTGAATGCCTATGAAAATGGTGGCTCTGAACGCCTATGAAAATGATGACTTTGAACGCCTATGAAAATGGTGGCTCTAAACGCCTATGAAAAATGGTGGTTCTGAATGCCTATGAAAATGGTGGCTCTAAGCACCTATGAAAATGGTTCTGGCTCTAAATGCCTTTGAAAATGGTGGCTCTAAACGCCTATGAAAATGATGGCTCTGAACACCTATGAAAATGGTGGCTCTGAACGCCTATGAAAATGATGGCTCTGAATGCTTATGAAAATGATGGCTCTGAAGGTCTATGAAAAGGATGGCTCTAAATGCTTATGAAAATGTTGGATCTGAATGCCTATGAAAGTGGTGACTCTAAACGCTTATGAAAATGATGGCTCTGAACGCTTATGAAAATGGTGGCTTTGAACGCCTATGAAAATGATGGCTTTGAATGCCTATGAAAATGGTGGCTCTGAACGCCTATGAAAATGATGGCTCTGAACGCCTATGAAAATGGTGGCTTTGAATGCCTATGAAAATGGTGGTGGCTCTGAACGCCTCTGAAAATGGTGGCTCTAAACACCTATGAAAATGATATCTCTGAACGCCTATGAAAATGATGGTGGCTTTGAACGCCTCTAAAAATGGTGGCTATCAACGCCTATGAAAATGATGGGTATAAACGCCTATTAAAATGATGGCTCGGAATGCCTATGAAAATGGGGGCTTTGAAAGCCTATGAAAATGGTGGCTCTGAACGCCTATCAAAATCGTGGCTTTGAACGCCTATGAAAATGATGGTTCTGAACGCTTATGAAAATTGTGGCTCTAAACGCCTATGAAAATGATGGTTCTGAACGCTTATGAAAATTGTGGCTCTAAATGCCTATGAAAATGATGGCTCTGAAGGCCTATGAAAATGATGGCTCTGAACGCCTATGAAAATGATGGCTCTAAACGCCTATAAAAATGATGTCTTTAAACACTTATAAAAATGATGGCACTGAACGGCTATGAAAATGGTGGCTTTGAAAGCCTATGAAAATGGTGGCTTTAAACGCCTATGAAAATGGTGGCTCTAAACACCTAAGTAAATGGTAGTGGCTTTGAATACCTCTAAAAATGGTGGCTTTGAACGCCTATGAAAATGATGTCTTTAAACACCTATGAAAATGATGGTGGCTCTGAACACCTCTAAAAATGATGGCTCTGAACACCTATGAAAATGGTGGCTTTGAATGCCTATGAAAATAGTGGCTCTGAATGCCTATGAAAATGGTGGCTCTAAACACTTATGAAAATGATGGGTCTGAACGCCTATGAAAATGGTGGCTATGAACGCCTATGAAAATGGTAACTCTGAACGCCTATGAAAATGATGGGTCTGAACGCTTATGAAAATGGTGGCTTTGAACGCCTATGAAAATGGTGGCTCTGAATGCTTATGAAAATGATGGCTCTGAACGCCTGTGAAAAAAATGGCTTTGAACGCCTATGAAAATGGTGGCTTTGAACTCCTATGAAAATGATGGCACCGAACGTCTATGAAAATGGTGGATTCAAACGCCTATGAAAATGATGGCTCTGAACGCCTATGAAAATGGTAGTGGCTCTGAACGCCTATGAAAATGATGGTGGCTCTGAACGCCTTTGAAAATGGTGGCTCTGAACGCCTATGAAAATGATGGGTCTGAGGCCTATTAAAATGATGGCTCTGAATGCCTATGAAAATGGTGGCTCTAAACGCCTATGAAAATGATGGCTCTGAATGCCTATGAAAATGGTGGCTTTGAATGCCTATGAAAATAATAGCTCTAAACTCCTATGAAAATGATGGCTCTGAAGGCCTATGAAAATGATGGCTCTGAACACCTATGAAAATGATGTCTTTGAACGCCAATGAAAATTATGGCACTAAATGCCTGTGAAAATGGTGGCTCTGAACGCCTATGAAAATGGGGGCTCTAAACGCCTATGAAAATGGTGGCTTTGAATGTCTATGAAAATGGTGGTGACTTTGAATGCCTGTGAAAATTGTGGCTCTAAATGCCTATGAAAATGATGGCTCTAAACAAGTGGTGGCTTTGAACGCCTATGAAAATGATGGCTTTGAACGCCTATGAAAATGATGGCACTGAAATCTTATGAAAATGGTGGCTTTGAACGGCTATGAAAATGGTGGCTCTAAATGCCTATGAAAATGGTGGCTCTGAACGCCTATGAAAATGGTGGTGGCTCTGAACACCTCTGAAAATGGTGGCTCTGAACGCTTATGAAAATGATGTCTTTAAAGGCCTATGAAAATGATGGTGGCTCTGAACGCCTTTGAAAATTATGGATTTGAACACCTATGAAAATGGTGGATCTGAACGCCTATGAAAATGATGGGTCTAAAGGCCTATGAAAATGATGGGTTTGAATGCCTATGAAAATGATGGGTTTGAATGCCTATGAAAATGGCGCCTCTAAACGCCTATGGAATTGGTGGCTCTGAACGTCTATGAAAATGATGGCTCGAAACGCCTATGAAAAAAATGGCTTTGAACGCCTATGAAAATGATAGCTTTGAATGCTTATGAAAATGATGGCACCGAACGCCTATGAAAATGGTGGCTCTGAATGCCTATGAAATTGGTGGCTTTGAATGCCTATGAAAATGGTGGCTCTGAGCACCTATGAAAATGGTGCTGGCTCTGAACGCCTTTGAAAATGGTGGTTCTGAACGCCTATGAAAATGATGGCTCTGAACGCCTATGAAAATGGTGGCTCTGAACGCCTATGAAAATGGTGGCTTTTAATGCCTATGAAAATGATGGCTCTGAACGCCTATGAAAATGATGGCACTGAACGCCTATGAAAATTGTGGCTCTGAACGCCTATGAAAATGGTGGCTTTGAATGCCTATGAAAATGGTGGCTTTGAACGCCTATGAAAATGGTGGCTCTGAACGCCTATGAAAATGGTGGTGGCTTTGAATGCCTCTGAAAATGGTGGCGGCGCTGAACGCCTCTGTAAATGGCGGCTCTGAATGCCTATGAAAATGATGGCTTTGAACGCCTATGAAAATGATGGTGGCTCTGAACGCCTTTGAAAATAGTGGCTCTGAACACCTATGAAAATGGTGGCTCTAAACGCCTATGAAAATGGTGGCTCTAAACGCCTATGAAAATGGTGGCTCTTAACGCCTATGAAAATGATGGCTCTAATTGCCTATTAAAATAATGGCTCTGAACGCCTATTAAAATGGTGGTGGCTCTGAATGCCAAGCTACAAGGGAATAATGAGAGGAAAAAAACGTAAGTGTGGTGTGTCATCATAAATCTTGATCCATTGAAAATGTCTAATAGAGACACCATGAGTCTCAAAAGATACTTCGTCGCTGAGTCGGAATGGTCAAATCAACTATAAAATAAAGTCTCACAACCCATCTAACTAAATCATGAGGCCCGACAAAGTGTCTTAATAATCTGGATATCTTTAACTCGAGATACCTTGCTGAAGGAATCTGTCATCATCTCAAAGGAACGATCCACTGGTAGGTCTCAAGAAAAATGGTCCACTGGGGCAATTGTCACTAGCCCAACATAATGATCTACTAAAGAGTCATAGGTAATGAGACATTCAAAACCCAAAGGTCAGGCTCCTCTAAAGGCTCATCTCGGCATAAATCATCGATACTATAGCCAGTAATGCGAATAAATATCCCTCAACTGAATAAAGAAAATGGTAACAACTCTGTGAGAAGATGATCATTTCCATAATAGAAAAGGGGAATATGCCCTAGTATAGCAACTGATGCATCTTACCATGTGGGCAACCGAGGAAAATATGCCCCAGTATAGCAACTAGTACATCTAGTCCATCATGATGACTCAAGAATAACTCAATGGGGATGTATAAGAGATCTGACATGTGCTCCACTGAAATAATGATATGGGAGTCTATGCATCTGAGATAACTCCATCAAAAAATCACGACAATATCAGAAAGTATAAGCCTGATTGAATGGCTTAAGGAAGGCTCCACTAGGAAATCATTGTAAAATAAAAATAGATCATTAACTCGACATGTATCTCATAAATGGGGATAATCATGCAAATCAATGGAGATCTACAAATCTCAACCTAAATGGAAATATTCCCCATATGGCATCAGATGTGTGGTAGGTCGAAAAAATCAGATGACACCCAATCATCCATTACCAAGTGTGTAATCCTAGTCATTCACATCCACAACTGAATTAGGTTCAAACATCAAAAGGTGTCTCTCAGAAGAAGAAGCATGAGGACATCTAAATATCAAAGTGGGCTTGATTAAATGGCCCAAAAGAGGCTCCACTAGGAGATCATGATAAGATAACAAACAGGTCATCGTCTCGATGTGTATCTCGTAAGTGGAGATGATCATGTAACTCCATGAAGATCTATAAATCTCAACCGAAAGATAAATATGCCCCAGTATGGCATCAGATGTATGGTAGATAAAAAAAAAAAATCAGACAACATCGAATCATCCATCATCAAATATGCAATCCCAGTCATCCATATCCATAATTGAATCAAGTCCAAACATCAAAAGATGTCTCTCAAAAGAAGAAGCATGAGGACATCTAAATATTAAAAAGTGTGGGCCTGACTGAATAGCCTAAAAGAGGCTCCACTAGGGGATCATGATAAGATAACAAACAGGTCATCGTCTCGGTGTGTATCTCATAAATGGAGATGATCATGAAACTCCATGAAGATCTATAAATCTCAACCGAAAAAGAAATATGTCCTAGTATGGCATCAAATGGTAGATAGATAAAAAAAATCAGACAACATCGGATCATCCATCATCAAATGTATAATCCTAATCATCCATATCCACAATTGAATCGGGTCCAAACATCAAAGAGATGTCTCCTAGAAGAAGAAGCATGATGATATTTAAATATCAACCAAATTTCAAACACCTGTCCAAGTAGGGGTTGTTAAAGATGACATCTGATCTCATGGCCTCAGGGTGGTCTTAAGACATGGGACGTAATGTAGGCTAGGGTGATAAGGTAATAGAAATGAAGGGAAACTAGGCCCAAATACCCAATGATCAAAACCATACCCTCGTGTACAATATGTAATGCATAGAAGGATCTCATGAGCCATGGACCTAAAGGTAACCAAAGGAAATGTCTATGGTAGAATAAGAAAAATGATAAGTGGTCAAACCATCAATGAAACATGTGCATTGTGTAAAGAAGGTATCAAATTAGAAATATGTATCAAGATGTAGGAAATGGATAAAAGATGGAATGAAGATCTGGAAAGAGCTTATGAGATATAAAAGAAGACAATGAGAAAGTGGAATGAATGATGATCAACCTATATTAGTACAATAAAGGAAAGTCATATCACCAATGATGGAATGGTGGATAAGACAATGATCCGGAGACCCTAGTAAAAGGTCACTCATTTCTCATACCTAATACATTTCTACCATGATCCAAGAAGCATAGGATCTCATAGAACTCTCATGTGAACCCTTGACACTCCAAATGCATAACAAGAGTGGCTCAAGAAGTGAAAACTCTCATAAGAATCCACAATGACAGATATACCCAATAAAAAGACCCCAAAAGGTGACATAAGTGCCCAATTGAGCAAGGTACCATACACAAACATATCATTGTGCTTTTTTTTTTTATTATTATTTTTTTGTCTTTTGTTTTTTTTTCGTTATTTGTTTTATTTTTATTTTATTTTATTTTATGTTTTTGGTTTTTTTTTTTTTTGAATGCACATGCTCTAATCATCAATAAATCAAACTCCAATGGGAAAGATGTAAGGAACGAACAAACTCTCTCAAATCACTGATGAATACATGAACCCCATCCCATGAGACAACCTCTCAAACTAAAATCTCTGAATTAATGCTAAATGATAGGATGAATGGAGTGATATGACTGCCCTCTTTGCACTAAGATGTGAAGAATCATCAACCTAAGAAAGAGGAGATAAGATGAAGCAAATAATGATAAAAGCAAGAAAGATAATGAAAATGTGATGATAGTAAAATAAAACAAGCGGGGTAATAAAGAGATGGTAACAAGAATGAGAAGATAGGCATATAAGTCTAAAGCTCATGAGACTTTCCTAGCAAAGCATGAATATACATCAAAGGGCCCCAACCCGAATGTAGAAATGGTAATCAAGGCTATAAGAAAGAAAAAAAAAAGGTTTTAACGTACCACGTGAAGCTCAATGGGCTAGCAACGATCTAATATATAGAGAAAGGTGATAAAGTGTAAGGTTAACCAAAATAATGGCCACCCATCCTGTGACCACGATCTTAAATGTAATACTTCTTCAATTGATCCACATTGGTACGGTCTGAGAACTAGTCTCTATCTAGATATGTCAATCATATTTCCTCTCTAGGGTCAACTCTCTAATAACAAGTAGTGTACTCCAAGTAAGTCCCTAGGGTCTCCTAGAATAAATGAATCTCCATTACCATAATTGGGCTAACATCGTCCTCAAACATATCATCAACATAAGTGGGATGCCCGAACATAAATAAACTGAATCTCTTCTGAACTCTCAACAATGAAGATCTCAAGCATATCAAGAGAGTGAACTATATCTGGCTAATATGTGGTAACCATCCAACTATCATCCAATACATCCATCTTAGGCTCATCATGAAAAAAACCATGTCAATCAAATCTCCCATCTTAGAAAAACTAACGTCCTCTACAAGAACTTTCATATGATAAACTTTGACTCAGTATCCACTAAGCTCATCATATGTACGATGTCACCCTCAACAATGTCACTGGCTAATTAGGTGGTGGGGGTGGGAGGCAATGAATCACATGGCATCTCATCCTGAATTGGATGCTATCTATCTCACTGTCCATCAATCATCTAACTCAAACCTACTAATGCCTCATGAATAGAGTCATGGTGATTGTAAATCGATCAGTTGTATCATGTTAAGGATCCATACCTGACTGCTTTGAAACCCTAATCAATCTATCTCCAACTCTGATATAAGAAGTCGAATCTAAATTGAAGTGAATAACACATCCTATAAGGTACAAAGGCTTGGAAAGATAAATGACACGAAGGAAGCTCAAAAGAGGTGGAAACACACTAATCACAATGCAACAAGGTGGTCCAATTGAAACTCAAACATGTACCAATCTCTAATAACACCAAAAGGAGACCATGAAGAGGATAACTGAACCCAATTGTGACCAAGGCAGCTCTAAAGGTCCATAGATGCACCCACGTGTAGGAATGAAATCTTAATTGGGTCTAAGTTGGCCTACAAGGTTGAGATGGCTCTATAAGATAAAATGGGTGGGTTAAAGGATCCCTAGCAGAAGCAATTGTACCCTCCAACGGTACGCAACCCTCTACACCCCTCCAAGGAGACGGGTGGTCATCATCTCCACACATACATTTTCTCGCATTTCCAAGGGGTTTCTTAGTGGTGAAGGCTCTCCCATCTCTCAACACTCAAGGATAATTTAAAGTGCACAGTGAAGGATGTGGGTGCATCCGAAAAACCTAAGATCTAAAGTGAAATAGTGAACAAAGACAAGCAATAGTATAATCATGCAAGATCAAGAGTTGTCATGCAACAAGCAGTCATACCAAGCAGATAAATATCAAACAATCAAAGTCCTATCTATCATATGTGAGAGTAAATCATGCTAAAGTGAGCAACCAATCAATGATCATTCAAGGCAATCAAACATGTTAAGATAGCAAACAAATCAAGCAAGCAAACTAAAATCACATTACCTAAAAAAAATGAGGTACCCTCTAGTTGACCAATTAAACGCCTCATTTTCCTCAACTAGTGTTCAAGCTTAATCCTCAAAATCCCCATTGGAGTTGACCTGCATTTTTCACGTGTGTCCCCACTCAATCGGCAAGACTCGCTTTTATATGGTGAAAAATTAGTTTTGGAAAAGTTGGAGTCGCCACTTATTTTATTTTTATTTTAAAGGGAAAATAAAACAAGAAAGAAAACCCTAAACAAGTAACTCCATAGTTTTTGGAAAAGCATGTCTTTGAAAAACCCAAGTCTAGGTCAGGGGATCAGGTTACCTATTGGGAAGGTACCTCTAAAAGGTAGCACCCCTCTAAGCCCTAAAGAGGTCTCTACTGACCTAGTTGAGGAAAAAAGGTAATTAATTGGTTGATTATAGATACCTAGGTAGGTTAAGGTGATTTCGAGATTCTATCAATACTAGCATGTCAAATAAGAAATCAAATTACAATCATAAAGGAGAGTTAGGGTGTGTACCTGAATTGCTTCTTACTTGCTATCATAAGACGATCAAAATTAATTTGAATAGTATATCACTCAACATGTGTTTTATTAGATATAATCAAACAAGTATCAACGCAATCAAGGATAGCGCTCAAACATGGATATAGATCATGATAACATGCATTTTCATAAAATTTTGGAATTAGAGGATAGAGAGCGTACCTGGATAGCAAGTATATTTTATAAGATTCCTCCAAAAATACTAGAGTGGTTAGGACAAGCATAAATTATATAACATATCCATTATGTCCAATATACAGTGTCAAAGCCAAAAATTGAGCTAAGATAAATCAAATGACTCCAAAAATAATAACAATTTCAAGTAAAGTATAAAACCATCATCATGCAGTTAGAAAAGGAAACATCATAGAACAATTTCTAAAAAAATGGCTTAGAGTAGAATTTAATTACGAAAAATTTTAGGAAACAACTCCTACACATCTAGATCAACATTCCGAAAGCCAAACACTCATTCAAAGAATAGCTTACAGCAAAGACACCTAAAGGTTCTACAAAGTCCAGATTAGATAAGAAAAAGTGACATGCATAAACAATTTTTTTAAAATAATAAGTGATCACATAAAATCATAAAAAAAAAAAAAAACACACACACACACACACACAAAGTTCAAATTGTCTATATCACAGAAAAAAAAATGAATCCAGGGTCAGATAGTACTCAAAAATATTTTTAAAACGCTCAAACTAATCAGATGTCCAGAATCCAGCATGCATAGTAGGCACGATTTCGAAAAATCATATCTCCCTCAAAAAGGCATATTTTTTTAATATTTTATGTGTCTAAGATCAATTTCAAGAAGCCTAGAAAAATATTGACTCAAATTTAAAAATTCATATGATATTTTATTTTTTCAAAAAGATCTTGGGTCTCCAAAACTAGGTAAAAATGGGGCCCCTAAAGACTCATTCATATATTCTATTCTAGAATTGCTTTCTAACTTAAATGAAACTTTAAATTAAAGTTCAAGGAGTGAGGAAAGTCATACAAGCTTTAGAAAATTTTTAAAAATATTCTAAAGTTGTTGTAACAAATTTTAACTCTAAAGGGTCAGTGGTTGCATGAAAACTAGCAGTAAGGAAAAAAAAAGTTTTTTGAAAATTTTTGCACCACTAGAATTGTCATCCCAAAATGGCTATGCTGCTTCCAAAACTCTTGTGGAGTGCGTGCTGCTGGAGATCCATTTATACATGCAGATTGTCTTCATTGTAGATTGTGCACCCCCTCAATGTAAATGTACTCATGAAGAGAATCCGTGACATCCTTTTATTTATAGTCATGTGATTGTTAATGGAAAGTGGGGATCCCTCCTCTTCGTGCGTTGGCCGTTTTTCTCTATGAAAGCAGAATCCTCCTTCAACCCATGCATGCCTGTTTTGCCTACCATGTGTCAATCTATTCTTTAGATTCACCAAGTTCAATATCCTTTGCTGGTGTTTTCTTTGTCCCATCCTTCAGAAGTCTAATTTCCTATTATGTCAGACTGTTTTTAACATTGGACATTGTCTTCGCATTTGCCTGTTTTTCAATCTCCATAGCCTAGCTATAAATTATCATTCCAACAACTGCAACAATCATTCCACTGGAATCATGCTCAGCTTTGAAATTTGATAGAATCTAACTGAGTTTAGCATGAGACTCTAGTTCATCCTTGTGATAGAAATATTGGCTACAATTGAGAACCAGAGAAGCTCTCACAAAGGAACATACTTTGATGCAGAATAGCAAGTAGCATTTGACACCAGACCAATCAGTGCAGTAACAACAAAATGAAACCCAGTTAAAGTGAGGGCATAGCTGAATGTGTAATCACTGGCAGACATAAGCTGCTTATTAGCCATGATAATTCTGATGTAGCCGATAACATTCATGGTCTAGGCACCCACATCAAATGCCTTGCAAGCAGTTAAGACAACTTCGTCTCTCAGGTATGCTCATTTCCTCTGTCTTCTCCTATTTTCCAAATTTCAAGAACTGGGTCACATCGAAACTCGTCACTCCGGACTCCTCACTCATGCTATTCAATTCGCCGTAGCGATGAACTAGTCTTGAGAAAGACTCGGTCTCTTCCTAAACTATAAGCCCAAGTTCCGACACCAACAATGAAGAAAATATTAAAACATTTGTTTTAGCGGAGATGGAGGATAGATACAATGCCCTTAAGAACACATGAAATTGGTCCTAAGTAACATCCTCAGTCACATGACCGTCAAGAAGATCATTCATCTCTCTAGTGCCTCTTTTGTACAAACAACCCATGCCTTGTAACGCATAAGAGGATGATTTCTATGAATTGCTCCTCCATTCTTTGCGAAACCAGGTAGTGGAGAACAAGGAATTGCGGGTGGGTTTGGAGGTCTTAGGTGTGGCACTAAGCTTGCTAGCTGTAGATTTCTATGATAGCCATCTCTGGGAGGCAATGAAGTGGGGTGAGGAGGCTGCAATGGTGGTGGGTGATAAAGACGATCAAGGCGTAGATGGAGATGGTGGATTGCACCCTGGTGAAGATGTTGAAGTTGTGGGTTCTCACGGTGGATTTCAAGGAGGAAGAATAAGAGCAGAAGAGATTCTTCTTCTTGTTGATAATGGAGTCGTCTTCAGGGAAGAAAACCAGAAGAAAACCCATACCCTAGCCTTTGCTACTGCTCTTCCTTGGCGGAGACACCCATTTCTCTCTTTCTATCCATGAAAAATCTGGTGATGATCACATGTAACAATTAACCATCTCATCATGTTCTCCTTCCAAAATTAAATCTTCAGGTTTACTAGTGAAATTACGAACAAATAACATTCTGGAAAGGATGCCTCCTACATGGGTGTTCCCTTTTCCACCAGAAACTTCAACCAAAACAATTTCCCATGCAACGGAACCACCATCTTGGGCAGAAATACCGCGCCCATGCAAAGGAACCACCATCTTGGGCAACAATACCGCGCTCAAAGCTCTTAATAGCATAAGCATCCTGCTCTTCCCTTGATATTACATGATTATCTGATCCATTAGAGACATAGCATCCTGAAACGTAAGCCAAACTAGCCCTCTGCTATAGAACATCTTTCTTGCAACCTTTCTCCCCTTCCTTCCCTTCCAGAATTGTGAATCTCCATGGAACATGTCCATAATGCTTGCTGGTTGTGTGCTTGCTTCTGAAATTGATGACTTTGATTTCAAGCTTCGGTCACCGGAGTTTCTGAAACTAAACTTGCAGGTAAACACCGATTACCGGAGATTTCCTCGAATCTGAAAAACCTGAGGGCTACACTCCAATTCCTGTCAATGGTACGACTTACCTCTTTTCGACTCCACTCTTTCTCTTCTCATCTCTCCAGATCTTCTTTTTGAGATGTGTTGAATTTTTTTTTTCTCTGACCTGCGTGATTCCTTCTTTCCAAAAAAAATCAGTCAACCCTCTTATCTTTCTTTTGCAACCTGTGCTCTCCTCCAAAACCCTCTATTGTAGACACATACATCTCTTTTTCTACAATAGCAAGTCCAAATTCCCTTCCAAACTCTCTATGATATCTTCCTAAAGAGAGTCTGTTATCCAAAAACAATCTCAAAGTTTCCAAAGAGATTCTTAAACCTTCCAAAACCAAAACAAATCTCTTTTGTGCATTCCCTAAAAATTACTCTCCGTCTGCAACTATGGACTTTCACTTGTCTTCCTTTTTGGAGAAAATCCCTACACAAATATAAAATAAAATGAATCAAATAGGAATCATGCAAATAGTAAATAAGTAATAAAATTAGAAAACATGCAAATTTAAACAACAACAAAAAAAATAGGAAAGATCAACCACTTACAAGAAAATAAATAAATAAATAAATGAATAAATAAATATCACTTACGTAATTCAAAAGGAAAAAATTAATCTTGTGAACTCAAAATCAAGCCAATACTCACCTGAACTCAAAATCAAGCAATCAAAATCAAGAAATCAAACCTAAGTGAACTAAGCTTGGAAAACATCTAAGTGGAACCTATCATCAAAAAAGATCTAAGTGTCCTAAATGGGAAGGTGACTAAGTGACATAAGTTGGCAGGTGCCTAGGTGACTTAGGTAGTGTTTAAGTGGGCCAAGGTGTGTTTGGAAGATCTAGCTTAAAGGACCAAGGTATTCGTAGGTGGGCCTAGGGTGGTGCCTAATGGACCAAGTATGCCTAATGGACCTAGGGTGTCTAAATGGGCCTAAGGTGCCTAAGTGATCCTAAGTCTAAATAGGGCTTCCAAGAGTCACTATAAGGTTAGATAAATCCCTCAACCAAAATCCCTAAGGTGGCTTAGAAAAAATAGGCTACACGAGTAGTAATGAGCCACCAGGGAACTGTTGTAAAGTATCGAACAAATACCAAATAGGACATGTGCTAGGAGGACAAAATGGAGAGTCTACAGGTGGATTGTGGCCATGATTGAGGGGAAGATGGTGGTGATTAACAATTGTATTGGCCAACACTTACCCCCTACAATGATTACCAGGCCGCTCTCCTTCCACTCTTTCTTTTTCTCTTTTGTTTTGCTAGAAATCGCCTTTCCTTTTCAAAATCTCAAATTCCTTCTTTTTCCTCAAAAATAAATAATGTGAAGTAAAACAAAACAAAATATAATAATAATAATAATACAAATAAAAGTGTATGAACCAAGAGTAAGAGGACCTAAAATTTCTAATTCAATTTACTTGAAGTGTATGAATAAGAGGGTATTTGGTAAAACTTATTATTTATTATTTAATGGCTCAAGTTGAGTTTAAATTAAATTATACTTAAATTGTTGACTTAAAATATATTACTTTAAGTATTAAGGTTGTTTGATAAAATTAACTTAAAAATTATTTTAAATTATCAAATTTACATATTTATCCTCATAAATTATAACTAAGGCAAAAGAAGTCGAGTAATAATGGAGGTCATGAAGTAACAAAGGAGATCGTGGAGGTAATTAGGACAAATGGAGATAAAAAAAAATATAAAATAAATATGTGAACTTAAGAATAAGTTAGTTGTTTTTTACTTTAAGTCATATCATTAAGTTATTTTACCAAACATACTTAATTTGTTTAATGACTTAAATTAAGTTATTAAATTACTTTAAGTTATTAAGTTAACTTACCAAACACCCACTAAAAATGGGTCTAAAATTTTTTAGATAAAAAAAACCCTAAGACCAAGTTTGGAGTTTATAGACTTTACAATTTCTTTGTAACATTACATTAATTTGTTATAAATTTAAACCCTTTCGTAACTTTATAATCCATTGTTACTTATAATCTTTTAACTTATAAAGCAAATATCTATGATTAATTCACTTATTTATTTGTTGTCAAGGTTTGAAATATCAATAAACACAGATATATTGGTACTTAGATTTTACGGATATATCGAAAATTTTAGTAAAATATCGATGAATATATTGACAAAAATATCGATGGAGCAAAAATTATTAAAAAAATCATTAAAATGCTTAGAAAAACTTTTTTAAAAAATGATAAAATAAGCAAAAACACACGTATTAAAGTTATTTTGTAAGTGTAATAGACATACTTAAGATCAAAGGTAATGTTTATCAAATTCTTTAAGAAAATATTAACTTAAATTCATTCAATATATTTATATTCATTTATTTTTAAAATTAAAAACTACTTTTATTAAAACATGTTTTATTATATTTTAAATAAAAAATTAAATCAATTTACATAAAATATTTTATTTGAGATTTAATTTCTAAAATTTTTTTACAAATTTGTGGTGACAAATTCTTTGCTATTAACATTAATTTATTTAAATAACTAAAATTATTAAAAATTATATTAATAATTAATTTTATTAAATTAATTTTAATTTATCAAATTTTAGAATTTCATTAGTTTTTTTATATTTAGCAATTTTTGAATAAATTTATATTTTTAATATTTTAAAATAAAAACATTTAAAATTAAATAAATTAGAAGTATAAATATAAAAATATTAAAGTGAAGTGATAGTAATTTTTTAAAATAGGATTAATGAAACAAATAAGAAATATAATTAAAAATAAAAGGATAATATAAAATAAAAGGTTGATATAAATTTAAAACAAAAGATAAATCGAAAAAAAATAATTAAAAAAAAAACACAAATACATTGTTTTTTTAATAATAGGCTTTTTTAAAAAAAATGGCCAACAAAAATTGGCAATTTTTTTAAAAAACACAGATTTTTTGGTGATTTTTTTATGGTGTCGTTTCCTACTTACGTGTGCTCTCCAGTTACGATATTTTTGGCAAAATATTGGGAATTCATTGAAATATGTCAAAATCGCCCATTTTGGACGACTTTTCGCCCAACCAATTATAGGTGGCCAATTTCGTTTCGGCCACCATCAACCATTGGAACCTGATTTTTTTTTTTTTTTTTTTTAAACCCTATTTGTTATGAACTCTTCATATTTTAAAGCTAATGGTCTCTTCTCAATAATCCAAGTGAGGACACGTCATATGAGACCTTTGTGGAATCTTTGTATCCCTAATATATTTAGTCCAAGTAACTTTGTTAATTGCAATTATATTTAAACAAATTATAATTTCACCAATGAATAATAGATATATTAGTGAGTTCCCTAATTACATGTTAATCATTCTATTAACTAATATTCCTTATAACTTTATTGGGTTGGACCAAGATGATTTCATTACCAAACCTTGCAAGTGTATCACCTCTTATAATTGGACCTTTGAGAAACAATTTAGAAATTAATTCCTAATACACAACATATTATATGGATATATACACCTTGTAAAAATTCTTTCTAAATTGACAAGTTAGTATTTCAATCCAATTTATAAGTGATACAATCTTGAATATGCCCTCCCACTATAGGACTATATATAATACATAGCCCAAAATATCTAATATGTCTATAAAATTTCAAAATGAAAGCTCAAAATGTCTATATATAGTTTGCTATTAGACATTAATAATTGACAATATGAAAGTTATATAAATTCAAATACAAAACTCAATAACATCGATCCTTAAGTCAAAGAATTTTATGTAATATTAAACAAAAATCAACCCTAACATGACTAGAAGAGATCCGAGAGTTGTTCGACAGTTGTCCAATTCTGTGATTATTATCATATAATCACCCGTGAAATTTATTAAAAGTTTCAATTCTAGTGATTGAGATCCATTACTCAATTAGATACACTAGTACAAGTCATGATTGACAACTTTTAATAAATATATTGTCTATGAGAAGTTTATAGGTTGTGAACATATTTTAAGATTATAAGGAAATTAAAAACCATATGTTATCATTAGTAATCTTATTTTTATACAATATAAATATAAGGGAAAATATCATCAATTATGACATATATAATTTGAAATCATGAAATGCATAAAAAAAATTATTGTCTATTGCATAAGGGTATACAATTCTTTCACATACTACATAAATAAGAACATTCAAGAAAAATGATTTAATATGCCCTTACACTCCGACCTTGGAACTTACATAATGCTTTAGCAAGTAAATGACAAAAAAATGTGACCCAAAGAGTTTGTTAATTTTCTACAAAACTAAACTGGTAGTTGACTACATTTTTTATTTTTGAAAAAAAAAATAGCAAGAATTTAATCAATTTATTTTCAAAATAATCTCTAATTTGGAAAAGTGCCCTTCACTTTTTAAAATTAAAAAAAAAAATTACAATTTTTTGAATAAAAGTATTATTCATGGAACTTTTTACATTCATTCACATTAATACAAATTTTTCAAAAATTAGGACATTTTTATTCATTTAAAATTTTATTTACAACTTTAAACCAATAGAGATTATCTTTACAAAGTTTGGCCTAAACATGGGAAAAGTGTAACCTATTCTATCTCTTTCTCAAGGGAATATAAATAATATTTTTATTGCTTGTTGTATGTTAAAATTAAAGAATGTAGAACCACTCACCTTTTGCATCAACGTCCTTCAACCTAGACTTTGATATGATACTTTGTATCTCTTATGTGGTCCTATTGCATTATACTTTAATCTTATGCTTTCTACTTTGATTTTATTATCTTATGTCTTGGTCCCATTTATTTATAATATGATTTCATATATCTATACCTTTATTCAACAATTTTATTAAACACTTTAAATGATCTAGATTTTAATTTTACTAGGCATTGATTCAGTAATATAGAATTTTCCAAAATTCTTGCTTTTTTCTAGTATGAATGATCTTTTTGTATGGTATTAACTTTGTTAGTGTATTACAATGGGTTGACAATTTTGTTCCTAAGATTAATAATTCGAGGCTACTTTTCTACAATGAGTCTTATACTAACATATTCAAGCACAAAATTTGAAGCGTAGGCATAAACACATTTTGAGTTTGAAATTAACAATGATAAAATGGTGTTATGATATGAGTAATTTAGTTGTAACTTAAATGTCTAGGTATTTTTGTCCATTTTTCTTTGAAAATTATGATCTAAATTCTTTTTTTTCTTAATTAAATTTTCAAAATAGGGTGCAACTAAAATACTGAAGGTTTAGGTATGAAAAGCATTTGAAAATAAAAAACTGTAATAAAACCTACTAAACAACCATTGTTTTCCTAGATTAGATATTCTAGAAAATCAAGATCAAGTGTGAAAAAACTCCTG
The DNA here is from genome assembly GCF_004353265.1 of Vitis riparia. Taxonomy (NCBI): domain Eukaryota; kingdom Viridiplantae; phylum Streptophyta; class Magnoliopsida; order Vitales; family Vitaceae; genus Vitis; species Vitis riparia. The sequence goes on along the minus strand of NC_048442.1, from coordinate 7,330,444 downwards.
AAAGTCCTTTGAAAGATGAAAGGAAAAGGTTGAAATTTTGAGCTCACAAACCTCAAGATGAAAGGAGTAGGGCTTATTGATATCAAATTCGTAGAAAAAAGTAATTGGGTCGGGTAAGTTGTGTACAATTTTTTTTATAGATTTAGTAGATTTTTATAGTAGTCCATAGGCTTGTTGTTTTCACATTTATGGAAGTTGAGACATTCTTTGTAAGTGTTTTTTTAGATATATCTTGTATTTTTATATGATTAAATATATTGAAGTACTATGACTGACATGATTTCCCAGGGGGCTAATCCAAATCAATAATTTAATCTTAATAATTAACAAATTGAATCAATTTGAATAGATGTAAAAGCTACCACTTTATTATATGCATAAAAAATTGTGAGTACCGCCAACAAATGTGTTTTTGCCATCAATATAACACCTTGTACATATTTTGTTTTGTAATTGAAAAGACATATAATAATATAAAAAAAACAAAAAAAGAAATTGAGATATTTTATTAAAATAATCTCCATTTTGAACAATGCTTTTCATTTTTTTAAAATAACGAAAATGACAACCTTTTTGAATTATCATTTATGTTAAAACAACTTATTTAGAAAAAATATGATATTTTTATTCTTTTTAAGTTTTTTATTTACAACTTTAAACCAAGGAGAAAAGTTTTAGGAATTAAGGACTAGCCTACCTATTTGGACCCTTCCTCGAGGGGGAATGAATCATATATTTAATTGTTTGTTTTATACAGAAATCTTGAAACCATCCATTGTTGCCTCGAACTTCAATAAAGGCCAACGACAAATCATACAAAAACGACAAGTAGAAGAAAATAGACTGAACCAGCAAAGCCATGACGTCAGTTCCTCGCCCGCCAAGACTATTGAAAGGTCGTTCATAACCCGTTCAGCCACAAGTATGTGTCACCCCACCACAAAGCCCTCAAAACATCCAATATTTTTCTCTCTTTGCAGTAATCGCCGTTTAGTGATGAAGCAAACTGAGCTTGTCTTCATCCCATCTCCTGGGATCGGCCACCTTGCGGCCACAGTGGAGATTGCAAAGCTGCTTACTCAGCGAGATCCCCGATTCTCAATCACAATCATCATGATCAAGTTTCCGTTTGGGTCCAATGATAGTACTATAACCTCCAACTCTGACTCAATACGTTTAGTCACACTTCCTCCTGTAGAGTTCAGCCCTGGAGCGACAGCGCCTTCTCTCGTCATCACCGAATTCCTCAAAGCTCATATACCACTCCTCAGAGACGCCGTCCACGAGCTCACTCGCTCCAACTCGGTTCGGCTCGGTGGGTTCGTTATTGATATGTTCTGCACCTCGATGATTGATGTGGCCGATGAGTTTGGGGTGCCTTCCTATCTCTTCTTCACTTCCAGCGCCGCTTTTCTTGGCTTCATGTTCCATCTTCAGTTCCTCCATGATTATGAGGACTTGGATTTCAATGAGTTCAAGGACTCGGATGCTGAGCTGGAGGTTCCGAGTTATGCTAACCCGGTTCCAGGTAAGGTCTTCCCTCCTGTGATGTTGAACAAGGAACGCGGAGGGGCTGAGATGCTTCTGTATCACACGAGGAGATTCAGACGAGTCAAGAGTATTATGGTAAATACATTTGTTGAGCTCGAGTCGCATGCTATTCAATCATTTTCTGGCAGTAAAATACCCCCGGTGTACCCCGTTGGACCAGTACTCAACACGCAAGGGGGGTCTGTTGGGGTTCAACAAGATGCTAGTGCCGTCATGAGCTGGCTTGATGATCAGCCTTCATCATCAGTGGTATTCCTGTGCTTCGGGAGCATGGGAGGCTTCGGTGGGGATCAGGTCAAAGAGATAGCACATGGGCTAGAACGCAGCGGCCATCGCTTCCTGTGGTCCCTTCGTCAACCCCCGCCGAAGGGTAAAGTAGAATCTCCAAGCAATTATGCAAATGTGGAGGAAGTTCTACCAGAAGGGTTCTTACACCGGACAGCCAACATTGGGAAGGTGATCGGATGGGCTCCACAAGTAGCTATTTTGGCCCACTCAGCGGTTGGAGGATTTGTATCTCATTGTGGATGGAATTCTACGCTTGAAAGCATATATTATGGTGTTCCTGTAGCCACATGGCCGATGTTTGCAGAACAACAAATCAATGCCTTTCAAATGGTGAAAGATTTGGGATTAGCAGTAGAAATTAAAATGGATTATAATAAGGATAGTAGTTATGTTGTAAGTGCTCAGGAGATTGAAATTGGATTAAAGAATCTAATGAATATTGACAATGAAGTGAGGAAGAAGAGGGAAGAAATGAAAAAGATAAGTAGAAAAGTGATGATAGAGGGTGGATCTCGCACTTTTCCTTGGGTCATTTTATTGAAGACGTGATTGGCCAACATTCCATGTAATTAAGCAATAAGGTGATATTTAATGTACCAATTGTAGGTCTTAGATCCCTTATCATATGTTGTACGTGTTTCAATTCTCAAATAATTCTTCGATGAAACAAAAAAATTTGAGCATTCGAATTTCACAAGTTTGTTCTCAGTCTTTATATTATTTAGTAAAAAGTTTAAAAGGGCATAAATTTAATTACGTACAGATCCCATTGGTCAAGGAATACACAATTGATTAACTTCTTAAAAGGAGCTAAACTAACAAACGATATTAACCATGTAATAAACAATCCACAAACTATTGAATTTGTTTTACCAAGGTGAATAAAACTATTGAGTTGCTAAAACTTATTTTCCTATGCATAATGAGTTTGGGAATATGTTCAATTCAATTGTTATTGACGTTGGATATATAGAGAACTATCGTTTCATATAGTCATTCATAGAAATTTATCCTATTTTTAAGTAATATGTATCTTCTTTTCTACAAGTTTGATGTTGTATTAGTAAATAATATTGTTTTTGAAAATATTTGAGGAGTTAGACATATATAGACTTAATTAAAAGCGGAAAATAGTCATATTTAGTCGATTCATATCAAAGCATGTGAGAGAATTGAGTCCACCGTTCTATAATAGCCTCTTAGAAATAGGAGGAAATTGTCTTGAGTCCATTAGAAAATGAAATAACATGAATATCCCAAAATGAAATGAACACGAGGATTTAGAATTACAAGTTTTTCTAGGTTTAATTGTGAAAAAAGTTGAAATGATAGAAGTAAATTTTACGTCATTTTGTACTTGAAAATAATAAAAAAGATGTGCACAAAATTGTTTTAAGGGAATATAATTAAAGCTTTCAAAGTGAAAATGATTGTGTATTTAGTGTTGAATTATTAACTTAATTTTCTTTCCTTCTCGGCTAATGAAAAAAAAATGCATATGCTTATAAATACTAAAAAGAAAAACACATAGATGATAATATGTATAAATAGATTGCCTGATTCTTGTTGCAAGGATCCTCATTCATATATAATATTTTCATTTAACGAATCTTGAATAATTAATTTTGTTACTTATATAACTAATTAATAATTAAAAGAATCATTTTCAGCCTTAAAATTAATCATTCAAAACAAATTAAAATAAAATAAAAAATAAAATTGCCTTATGGGCTTTTGAAAACTAAAATTCAAGGTGATAAAAAAAATTACTTTAGTTTTTAAACGATTTTTAATAATTAAATATCTCAAATCCCTTTTTTTGTGGTTTTTTTCCATTAGTGGAAATTTTCAATATGTAAGAAGTGTTATACTAATTAATTATAAAATTAACTTTATATGAAGGGGAATGTTTATCTCCTTATAAAAAAAAATTCCATTAAATTAATTTTTAAGAGCACTCTTTATGATGTTCCACATCGGATTGAAAAGAAAGTTCATGACATCATACAAATATGGGTTCCTCTAAACACTATAGACGTGTTTTAAAACCATGAGAGTCTCTTTAAGCCTAGAGCGGACGATATTTACACGGTTGGATGCAGATTATTACAAATGGTATCAAAGTCAATCTCTAACCTTAATGTGGAGTTTGTTTTGTCCTGCAATCTTGTGGGACGCAACGAGGATGTTATATTTGCATGAAGGGGTATTTGTGATATCTTACATTCGATAGGAGAGAAAATTTTGTATTATATAAGTATGAGATTCTCTTAACTATGTAGACAACTTTTAAAGTCGTGCGAGCCCTTTTGGGCATAGAGTGGACAATATCTACACAATTGAGAGCGGATCATTACCCTCTTACTCTTGTCCATTGTCATATCTTTTTCTCTCTTTAATTTTGCTAATGATTTTATTTCACAACTAGTTTTATTTAAAAATTTAAGTTCTTATAATATATATAGCCAATTGGGTTCAAGCCATGACACCTTGCTTGGGGGTAACCTGGTTGGTTATGGAATTTTAATTATCAATTTATATAAACATCATAAGAAATTATATGAGCCATGATAATTTAAAATATATTCAATCACACAAAACTACAACACATTTTTGGAAAATAACCTACAAAAGATTGTCTTAATCTTTATAGATACAATAACTATAAATCAATAATAATAAAAATCCACTAAATATAATAAAATTATACACGACCTTACGTAGCACATATGCTTCTTCCAAAAAGTTTTATGCTGATCAACACATACTAATTCTTCACTTCATGACCATAATGCACTACTCCATCATATTCCTTAGTAGGTCACCTCAAAACTATATTAAGGATTAACAACTCAAATTTTTTACCTTTGTCTATCCTTCTTGAAAGGACTCTTAAGATTCTTCAAACATAATCTTGATTTTCTAGAGTTTTGGACCTAAGATAGAAAAATGGGTCTTGCAGGTTTTCTTAAGGTTTTTTTATTTTGCACCCCTAAAATGAATTTTTCAAATCCAAGTCTTAGGTATTTTAGTTGTATCAAATTAATAAATTTTAATTTAGAAAATTTTGAATTGTAAATAATTTTTTTACAAAAATTATTGTCAAAAATGGGGGCACCCCAGGCAATGACCCATCTAGATAAGCATCCTATTCCGAGCGAGGTTTGCCTGATTGGTCTTATTTAGCCAAGCTTATCCAAGCGGTAAGTAGTGAGCAACCTTAAACAACTAACCATTATGCATCATTAATGGGTTAACGTTACAAGATAAATGCTAAAATGAAAAGGGGTTATAAAGGCCAGGTGAAGGTTACAAAATCAGGCCTATATAAACAGTAGCAAGACAAGGAATAAAGGTATGAAAATCGATCCCCATAAATTCTTTCCTTTAGTCCTCTAAGCCGACTTTATCATTGGAGGGGTCTACCTGGAACAAGTCCGAGTCCACCTTTGCGCAAGATCATGAGATTAGAAGGTATTGAAGCAGATAGTTGAGGGGTTATAGTCAACCAAGAGCCAACAAAAAATAGCAATGCTATTTAAGTTATAACCAAATTATGAATTGTATAACAATATTGTACTATTCTAATATCAAACTCAACATACTTACCTAGGCTTCAAATTTTGTGTCTTCAACTTGAACATGTTAGTATAAGACTCATGATAGTGAACTAGTCTCGAACTATTACTTTCTAGAGCAAAATTGGCAATCTATTATAATACAATACTAATAAAGTTAATAACATATAAAAATAACTATAGAAAGATAATTTATATAAGCAAATAGTAAGAATTTTGGAAAACCTAAGTACCAAAATTAGTACATACCAAAAATCAAAATTTTTTTGGGTCATTAAATGAAAGGACAAACATATATGGGACCAGATTATAAACATATGTGACCAAATTATAAACAAACAAGATCAAGATCCAATGCAATGAAGCCATATAAGAGGTATAAAGCAATAAGATTTAAATATAAGGTAATAAGATTTGAATTGCACATGTGATCCTAACTAATTGATGATACTTTTTGATAGGTACTAGATTATTGCTCTACCCAAACCTAACAATTTTATATGGTTTAATTATATGTTCATATCTAGAAAAAGTTGTTTTATAATTACATCGAAAAGAAATTCATAAAGGTAAAATATATGTAACACTGAAATTCAAAGAATCTCATAAGTTACTTACTATTTAAAAATGAAGTCATAATTTTTCTCCTTTTTCTAACTTTTTTGTTTCTTTCTCAACTCTTTTTTATCTTTAGTGATTTTGATCAAACCTGTACAAAGACATCAAAATTTTTTATGGATATTTTTTATTTTAATTCATTTCAATAAAAACTAAATTTCATATTACAAAATTTAGAAAAAGAGTATCATATGATGAATGACAATTTATCTAAATTATCAATGTTGTTGTTCATTAAATGTGGAATTCCATGATTTGGTTATACTCAAGCTTTAATTAGGTTCAAGAACGAAATGGCTTTTTAGGAATTCTACTTAACTAAAATAAGACTATATTGCTTTGCTTGGGATCCAAATATTGTGAAGACCAAAGGGAACCATATGGCTCAAGGACCAAACTCCTTAAAGCAAGAAAATGAGGTAAGTGTCAGAGAAAAGGTTGCATAATTTGAATATATCTAAAGATGTTATCAAATACAAAAACTAAAGTGGAATATCATCTTATGGATGGATCCCCAAATGTATATATAAGTGAACACATCAAATAAAGAGAATTATTCTTATTTCAAAATATAGTATGACTTAGGTAAGATTTAATTGTTTTACTTACCATTGCTCATAATTGTTTGATGTGTATATTTAACTATCAAGTAGCTACAAGGGACATGTCTTTCTTTCATTAAAACATAGAGTTTAACTAACATCAACCATGAGTTAGCTTACATGCTCTACTTGATAGTATAAATCAAGTTATCAATGTTCACTTGGATTATTGTAAAATCAACATATCATATAATTAAATAAATATCATATTTATAACTCTTAACGTAACAATTTATGTCCTATATGTAGGATACTATAGATCTCTGTTCTACATTTCTAATAAACTAACATTACGATAGAGTCCCACAAAGAAGTTGTTTCTTAATTATTTTCCTTTTATTTAAGTGTGACATTATATGTACTCCACCTTATTCTTTGGTGGCAAGCCAAACAAATTGTTTAGAAAGACATCAGGGTAATCCCTTACAATGGGTATATCTTCCAACTTTAAATCATTTTCATTACTTACCACATAAACCAAAAAGCCTTGACAACCTTTCCTAACTAAGAAACTAGCTCATAAGGTTGAAATAATACACAGTGGGCAATCCACATGTTTTCCCTCAAAACTAAACTTAGACTAGTCGAGAATGTGAAACATCACCCTTTTCCCAAAACAATCCACAAGGGGATTGTAGGAAGCTAACCAATCTATCCCTAAAATCACATCAAAATCCAAAAGGTCAAGGAGTACTAAGTCAACTAACATTTCCTTATAACCAATCATCACCAAACAATCTCTAAGCATTCTACTAGCCATAACATAATCTTTTATAGGAGTAGCAATAATAAAATCAAAGTCCATGCTAGCAAGAGGCATAACCCAACAAACCAGCAAAAGATATTGAAACAAAAAAAGTGTGTCAAGCCTAGATCAAAGGCTCTAGTAAATAAAGTGTGAATTTGAATAGTACCTGTCACCACATCAGAATTGGCTTAAGCATTTTGCTAAGTCATAGTAAACACCTGGCCTTGACCTTGGGCTTTTGTCTATCCTCCTTAGGCTTCCCAATTATAAACTCCTTATTCTTTGGACAATCCCAAATCATATGTCCTTGCTTCCCATAACCAAAGTAAGCTCTAGTCTCTCTATAGCATGGCCCTACCCCTATGCTTCTTGCCACAAGTAAGACAAATCACATATGAATTTGGCACTACTTTCCCTTTATTCTGACTCTTAGTTGAAATAGACATTTTCTTTGATTTGGTACCATAAGCACCATCACTCTTATTCCTCTTCTTTTGTTGTTCCCTATGCCGATGAAACTCCTCATTATCCTTTTCTACAATAAGGGATTTGTCCACAACCTCTTAATAGACACAAAGCTTCAGAATAAATATCTTATTCTTCAAGTAGGGCTTCAATCCATCCTAAAACTTCAATGCCTTTTCATCCTTTATAACAATCAATTGAGGAGAAAAACACAACAACTCTATAAATTTGGTCTCATATTGGCCCACAACCATATCCCCCTATTCCAAACAAATAAACTCTACTACCTTTTATCGTTTAACACTATTAAGGAAGTACTTCTTATAGAAAGTCTCCTTAAATTATCCCTAAACTATAAGTCTCTGATCCTCTAAAAGCTTCTTAGTCATATGCCACCATTGATCTGCCTCTTTGTCTAACATAAATGTTGCATAAGAGGCCTTTTGCTCCCCAAAGCAATCTATGATGTTAAGCAATTTCTTCATCTTAAGAATGTAAGACTCTGTCTCTATTAGATCTGAAGTAGTAGAAAAGTAAGGAAGATCTAACTTCTTAAAGTCATCAAAGGAACTACCCTTGGAAGATGAGGATTGACCATGAGCTTGGTTCTCAACAACTCTAGCCTAACGCTCAACCAAACTAGCCAAAGTCCTAAGGTACCTGTAAAACCTTTCTGCATTCATAGGAGGCAAACCCTCAAGTGGAGAATGTATATCATTTTTAACCTAACTGTTTTGAGAAAATCAATGTTGGTCTTCATAGTGACATCTTATCTCATAAAGAATAAGGTATAGTTGAATTACTCGCTAAGAAACCAATTAGGCAATTTAGAATTATAATGAATAATAGGAATTTATATTAGATGAAGTTGAAACTTAAAATAATGTGTCATTCATCTATTCCCAAAGTAAACTAAAACAAGTTCCTAACAAGATCACAAACCTATTTTTGATACCACTGTGTCACACCCTAAGACCCACTCTAAGGGTGTGACAACCATTTCACACCTTAAGCCCAAAGGTTCAAACTGGAAATAACATAAACATTCATTTTATAAGTGGAAGTTACCAATTACCAAATTCTTATACAAAGTAGTAGAACAAAATTTTATAATATTCAAATCTTAATTTTAAAATTAACACATCAACTAAAGTGCTATTGTCCAAACAACTTCAAACTTAACAATTCAAACAGTAATTAAATTCTAACTTTTAAATAATATCTAAAAAAATAAAGTTTAAACCAAAAGTCATAATAATGCTAAAATCGCATCCTAATAGTCATCATTGCCCGAACTGAAGGTACCTAAAAAATTGTCAACGAAGAGGAATGAGCTTAAAGCCCAATCAAGAGTATTAATATTTTTCTCATGGATTAAACATTTTCAATTAAAATTGCAAATAGGAGATATAATGTATAATCCTTTTCATAAAAACTTTTGAGTTCAAACATAATAATACATTCAAAACTTTTTAACCAAATATTTTCATATTTATGTTAAAAAAATTTCATATCAAATTCAAATCAAATATATTCAAAATATTTTTACTCTAATTATCGAATAATAAATGGTGTTGAGTTAGGTGGGACTTTACAAATAGGTGGTTAGCCTCAAATTTATTCCTTTTAATGTGAATAAAACCAAATACTGCTAGTATTAATAATCTTTAACCAAACCTCTAGAGGTTGGAGTCCAAATCATTTACATTCCCCACCATGAAATGTAAAGGTCAACTATTATATCACATTAACAAGCATCAGAAAGTCTACTATTATATCACGTTGACTATGGTAAAAAAATGTCCATTATTATATCCTATTGACTAGGGTCAAACAAATCAAAGTCAAATACTTTGTTTAATTTATTCAAACTTACAAAAAATATAAGATCTCCATATTTTTTTGTTAAAAAAAAAAACATTTTACACATTTCAAAATAACATATAAAATAAAATTATTTTCTTTTACAAAATTTGTATTAATTTCCCTTTCCCTTTCCCTTGAAGAAACACTCAAAATCTTAAAAAATCTACTTTTCACCTGACATAACATCATACACAACTATTACTATTAATTATTTATTTAAAATTATAAGTTTGAAAATCCAAAAAAAATTATGTATTAATATTAAGATTTCGAGGTACCAATCATTATTTAATTCATTTATTCCTTATTTAAATAAAATTAATATATTTCTAATTTATATAAAACTCTTTTCCAAAATTTGTTTCTAAGAATGCATCTCTAATTTAATTAAACTACAATTTTATTTCATTAATTAAATTTTATTTTTTTATTACTTAATATCTATCATCATTATTATTATTACACCATCAACTAACCTTGTAACCCACCCAACTCTCAACACCTAATTAATATTATGTATATATTCCTCATTCTCCTACGTCAGCAAAGCTAGGATTCCCTTAGTTATTTCTTTCTTATTTTATTTCTTTTCTTTCCTGCACAGAACACACACAAGTTACCTTCCTTTTTCTTCATTTTATTTTTCTACCCACACTTCCAATACACACTCTTCAGGGCACCAAAAGCAAAAAAAATTTATATATTTTTTTTCTTTCATGTCGTTCCACATTTACCATCCCAAATCCATAATTTTTTTTTTCAATATCCTAAGCCCATGCAAAACTATTTTTTTTTTTTTTTCAAGATTCAAGATTTATTTTTAGCCTTCTTTTTTTTTGAAAAAAAAAATTTGTTTAGATCTGCTAAATGAATATTCAAAATTTCTTATCTCTATCAATAAATCAACATGTTCATAAATTCTCAATCTTTTTTATTTAAAATTTAAATAAACAAACCCTAATCTAGATTAAAACTTTTCAAATAATATTTAAAGTGCTCAAAGCTAATTAATGAATTGAAAATACTAACCTAAGGGTTGGAATCTTACTTAAAAAAATTGATTTTCAAATCCTAAACCTCCAAATTTTTTGCCCTACATTATCCTTCAATCTTTCTAGTCTTTGTGTAATAGGGTGTGGACCCCGCATTTCGGCTCATGCACTTCCACTCGATGATGAGCTTGATTTTTATTTTGAAAATGATTTTATTTATTAAAAAAAATGACTTGGAGTCGCCACTTATTTTTGTTTTATTTTTAAAAGGGTAAACAAAATAAGAAAGAAAACCCTAAGTGTGACTCCTTATTCGAAAAAGGTGGTCTGTGAAAAACCAAGTTGAGGCTCGGGGGTCAGGTTACTTATTGGGAAGGTACGGTAAAGACCGTAGCACCCCTCTAAATCCCTAAAAACGGGTCTCTACTAATAAGATGAAACAAGTATGGCAATTGCTTGATTGAACATGGATACCAAACAATGATCAAAGGTGTGAAAACAAGACAAGCATGATAACATATAAATCGATAGACACAATCAAGTACGAGGTGTACCTTAGTCACAAGCTAAGCGCTATCATAAAGACAAGGTTAGTGCATAAACACAGAATAACCGCGAGAAGAATAAATCAATAATGTATGACCATCGAATCAATCAATCAATCATAAAATTACATATGTCGAGCTCTCACCAAAGCCCGTTTTATTTTGCATGAATTAATATCACGAATTCCATTATTTTGGAGTTATGAAAAATTCATTCACTGCTTATTAAAATCAAGAGGAGCAGAAAATTATTTGAAAACCAGAGTGAAATTAAAATTATTCGAGAGAAAATTGGATTTTAAAAATTTATTTGAAAAGTTGGAGTCTAGAAGATTACTCGAAAATCGGAGTTTTGAAAAATGAAATTTAACAATTGGAATTTTGGATATTAAATTTACAAGAAATTTGATTTTGGAAATTAAATTTGAAAGAAATGAAATTTTGGAAATTAAATTGAAGAATTTGGATTTTGGAAATTAAATTTGAAGGAAATCGGAATTTTGGAAATTAAATTTGAAAAAGATTGGAGTTTTAAAAATTAAATTTAGGAAATGGAATTTAAAAGAAATTGGATTTTGGAAATTAAATTTGAAAGAAATGAAATTTTGAAAATTAAATTGAAGAATTTGAATTTTGAAAATTAAATTTGAAGGAAATCGGAATTTCGGAAATTAAATTTGAAAAAGATTGGAGTTTTTAAAAAATTAAATTTAGTTTGGAGCTTTGAAAAGATTAAATTAAAACTGGAGTTTTGAAAAATTATCTTAACATTAAAATTTTGAAAATGAAATTTTTGGGCATCAAAAGTTAAAGAAAGTAAATAAGAAAACAATAAAACAAAAGCCATATGGCCTTAGAATGGCCCAACGTGTACAAGCATACTTTTAATGAATCAAACAAATAGAAAAAGGTGTATAGGCATATCCTTTAATGAATAAACAAATAAAAAAGGTGTATAGGCATATCCTTTAATGAATAAACAAATAAAAAAAGGTACCACAAAATGCTAACATTGCAGGCTTCACCAACTTATTGAACGGTTCAATGCTCATATATGTTCATCAATATGCAAAGCATGTTCTGGATTTTTCTTGTTCCCAAAAAGCAAGCGCATGAAGCTTAATGATGAGGTCTAGTTTGTCTTCCCCAGAGCTAGCACGGTAACATCAGGCTGTAGGTAGCTAAAACATCTCAGCCTGCAACAAAGTAAGCCTCCAGCAAGCTTCACCATGCTGTCCAATATAAAGATTCCAACCAAAAACGAAAACGGCATAATCTCCCATGCTACGTACACTGAAGGTCGACTACAGAGGGCGCCTTCTCACTCATTTCCTTTATCCCCTTCCCTAGAAAAATCTCTCCTCTGTCCTCAACTCTCTAAGGCTCCTCTCCCAATTGGCCGACCACCAGAAAAATCGCAGCGAAAGCACCCCCTTGCTTAAAGTGTCCTCTCCAAGCTAAAAAAAAATACCCTCAGAACACCTATCTCCTCTCGTCTCTAGCCCAAACTTTCCCCTCAAGCTAACTTCCCCCCCCCCCCTCCCCTAAAAGATCTCCCGAAATCAGCCCCAAAACACCCTCGCCCCGGCAAAATCAAACGAATAAACACTAAAGCATGAACTAGAGTGAAAACTGAGGGTAGAACAAACAGGTGAGCATGCAACACATGAATGAACAAGATCTCATATCAGGTGATGTTCATGGGCTCAAAACAGGTGGGATGAGGGAGAAAATTAAATCAATTCATACCAATCCATGTATGTGATAACCTCAAATGAAATCCAAGAGAATGAGATATTAGCAGGGCAAACATATCCAAACAGAAAATGAAACGATCAATGAGCATGTGAACAAGCTAGAAATTAACAAAACTTATACATGAATCCTGTTATCCATAACCAGACAAACAAGCGGGACCCCAAGTAGCAAGAGAAGAAAATGAAAGATCAATGATAATGAAGATGAACAAGAGGTACATAGTAAACTTACCTGAGAGTTCCTTCACAGTTCTTGCCTGGCCAGGGAATCCCCCTTTCCCCAGTTAAACGAATACTCCTTCAAGCTCTCCCGTTTTTTTTCCTTCTTCTCCCCTTTGTTTTAGTCCACAGCTCTCTCTTATCTTCTACCAGCTTCACTGTTCTTGGCTCAGCAAATAAGTCTTCGTCCCAACCACCACCATGGCAAGGCGGTGATCTCCTCGACCATGCGTCCCATGCGGCTTGCTCTTCCGAAAATCGGCCCCTACTTCAAAAATGAAAATCAGCCAGCTCTCGGGTAGCCCAAAAAGGGGTCTACATAGGGTTTTTTGAATTAAAAAGACAAAGAAAATCTAATTTATACCTTAGACTTTTAATGCAAAAAGGCATTATACCTTATTAAATTTATTTAATTAATTAATTTGTATTTTATTCTAATTTACAGTTTTGTCCCTAATGATAACTATGGGGTGTTACAACAAGAGTCAAAAGTGAATTAATACATATTACCATCAATGTATTTTTTTTTCTTTTTAATACCAAATGGTTCCTTTGTGCATCTATTTGGAATCAACATTTTGAGGAAATACAAGTGATATTTATTTCACATCAAATTGGGGAAAAAGTTTCTAACACTATATATATACACGAGTTTCTCTTAATTTTGTCAACACATTTTAAAGTTATGAGGGCCCCTTGGGCCTAAAGTAGACATATCTATATAGTTGGGAGTAAGTCATTACAAATGGTATCAAAGTCGATCTTCAACTCCAATGTGAGAGTTTCTTTGGCCTTACAATCTCATAGGACACACGCATCCACACACACATACACATAAACACACAAATGGACTCCCATAATGAGAATATTGTATTTGCATGGGGAGTGATTATGATATCCCACATTGGATAAGTATATACTTCTTTTAATTTTATAGATGCGTGTTAAAATCATGAAATTCTTTAGGTTCAGAATAGATAGTATCTACATAGTTAGAGAACACTGTGTCTGCATAAGTAGTAATTGTAATATCTCATAATGAATAACACATATGTATATACTCTTCTTAATTTTATAAATGCATTTTAAACTGTGAATTCTTTGGATTCAAAACAAATAAAATCACATGGTTGGAAGCAACTCATTGCAATATATCCCGTCCAATTTAATCTTTAAATGATTGAGAAACTATTTAAAATATCAATATCCATATGTATTTATTTTTCATTAATATAAGTAAACATTTTCATATTAAAAGAAAAGGAAATCATATTGTGGACCCCACATTTCGCTCGATGCATTCTCACTTGATGGTGAAACTCTCTTTTTTATTTATTTGGTGAAATTTTGATTTTTTGAAAAGACTTGGAGTCGCCACTTATTTTTGTTTTATTTTTGAAGGGAAAAACAAAATAAGAAAGAAAAACCCTAAGTGTGACTCTTGAAGAACAAAAATAGGTCTGTGAAAAACCGAGTCTGGGTCCGAGGGTCAAGTTACTTATTGGGAAGGTACGGTGGTGAGCCGTAACACCCCTCTAAGCCCGTATACGTACAGCCTCCACTAAACAAATTGAAGAAATTATGGCAATTAATTAATTAATTATGAATACCAAGAAAAATAATCAATGTACAAGTCATGGTGAAAATTAATATACAGAAAAATAATAATGAAATCTAATTACAAGAATACACAAAATAAATGACGAGGAATTATACAAAATGATTTATTGAACTAAAAATAATAATTTTCAAGAAATTTCAAAGGATTTTATAAAAAAAATGATTTTGAATTAATGATTTTAATTTATTTATTTACAAAAAAGTAGTTTCAATTTATTTTCAATTAATGATTTGATTCAATTTCATTTGTATTTAATTTTTAGAAAATAATGAATTTTTACAATTTGATTTACAAAAGCATTTTGATTCATTTTCATTTTTTTTAAAAAAAGTGATTTTTAAAAATGATTTAAAATGACATAAGTTTATTTGCAAAAGAAATTTTAATTAAAAAGAAAAATAAAGATTTAAATCATCTATTTCTAAAAAAACACTTCTAATCCCATTTTAATTAAGGAAAAATAATTCATTTAAAAAAACATTTTTGGACAATTTTATTAAAATTAATTTTTGGGACAACTTTATTTACAAAATAATTTTTAGACAATTTTTGTTAAACAAAGAAATTTTTGGACAATGTTATTAAAAATAATTTTTCGAATTCTTTTAAAAAAAATTCTTTTGAATTTTTCTAAATGCATTTTTTTTGAATTTTTATAAATAAAAAAATCTTTCGTTTATTAAAAATAATATTTTAAAATTGTTGTTTTATCAAAACACATTTACTAACTTCTTCCTCTCATCTAAATAAAATTTCTAGTTTGTGCGATGTTCAATTCAGTACACACTTAATAAAAATATACGAACAAATATTTATAAGAACTAATAAAAATAAAACCAAATAAAAGTGGAAATGAAATATGTACCAAAATAAACTTACAATAAGCCCAATGTCTTCTTACAGCTTTTTCAATCTCACTTTCCATGAAATTCCATGCTCCACATGTCATAAATTTGTACTCAGCCAACAGAATTGCAAAATATACCCATGCAAACAGAAAAATAGCCCAAATTCAAACTTCAAATTAGTCTAATAAATTTCACCAATTAAACAAATATAACCCAATAAAAGTATTTCACATATCGTAGACCCTAACATAAAATTCCCAAATTAATACCCAAAATATAAGCTCAATTAATCAAACTCAAAACATGATAAATTAAGATAAATCTCATTATGCCAAAATTTAATATTTCATAATCTAAGCCTAATTTAATATACACCACAATTGTCCCATGTCCAAATTAAATAATTCAAATTGGCAAGCTCATATCAAATATTCAAATAATCCAACAAATCCTACCCACATTGGGCCCCAAAATTCACATCAATTAACAAGCCCACATAAAAAATATACATGGTTAAGGAAAATAATATTTCAAGCCTAATCCAAAAAGCTCAAACAAATAACAAATTAACAATAGGTCCACGTCCAAATAAACAATATGCAATTGATATAATCCAAATATCCCAAATTAATTACCAAATGTAATATAACCACAAAACCAAATTAACAAATTTCAAATTAATCCATCAACAATAAATTAACCCAAATTTTATATTAATTAACAAAGCCCAAACATAAGGCCACAAATAAAAAAAAATATACAAACCCAATTTCAACAATAATTACTATTAAAATCAAATCAAGAAAAATAAAGAAATGGTAATAATAATAATAATAATAATAATAATAATAATAATAATAATAATAATAATAATAATAATAATAATAACGGGTGTGATGGGGAAGTGAGGGAATGAGAGAAATGAGAAGGGGTCACCGGCCAGCAGTGACTCACTAGCGACGACTGGCCGGTGATCCTATCAATGACAAGGTTGATGGGTTTTTGGAAAACAAAAACAAAATAAAATAAAAGGAAGATAAATCAAAAAATGGGAGAAAAGAAACTGGAAAAAGAATGGGGGTCGGTCGTCTGTGTGAGTTGGAGAAAAAAAAAAATGAAGAAGGCAAAAAACTAATGGTCGGCGTGTGTGAGGGGGGGGCGGAGTAAGGGGAAAAGTGCAGGAAGGAAATAGGGGAAAAATGAAAAGAAAATAAAAAATAAATGGAGAGATGAGATGGTGGCCGGTGGGAGGAGAGAGAAGGAATGGGGTGGTTAGGGAGTAGGAAGAGAGGAGAGAGGAGAGAAAATAAATATAAAAAATAAATAAAAATAAAATAGAATATAATTATAATAATAATAATAATAATAAAATAAAATATAAAATAATAAAAGCTATTAAATGATGAGTGAGTCAAAAAACATATGTAATTGGAATTTAAAATCTAAGGACAAAATTAGGCTCAAAGCTAATATAAAAATAAAATTGGAACAAATTTTGGGATCTACACATATACTATCAACTCTTTCCACAATCAAAGCTAAAAAAAAAAAAAATTCTAAATCCTCATCTCCACTCCAATCATCTTCCTCGTCTTTATTTTTTTTCTTACAAGACTCAAAACAACTACCTCCTAATTCAAAAGGCTATAATTAGAATCCCTTGAGTCTTTATATTGATCTCTTCCATGCATGGATGCCTTGATTTGCATTGATGAGATATTACTCTTTCCTATAGTTGATTTCTTAGATTCATACCAACGCATCAAATAGTTTGAGACCATTAATTTGCTATTAAGGCACCGTGCTTGTAGAAAATAAGATACATATTGCCTAAAAATTAATTAAATTTCTATCCATTTGTATCTCAAATGGAGGGTTCTCCCTATTAGTGATTCAATTGAACAAATTCTTATAAAACTTCTTATGTTTACTTATTCCAGTAAAACAAATTAATAAGTTTTGTAGATTTTTAAGCATATCCAATTGTGTATCCATTCATCAATGAGATTGACATACAACTAAATCCATGCCCTTGTAAACGTCTTCATTAAATAAGAAAGAGAGAACACATTTCCTAGTTTGAAAAGTCAAATTTATTAAGATATATATTATTTGACCATTGAAACAAAGCAGATGATAAGTTAATTGGAGCCTACAATGCACCTTTCCCTTTCATATCACTTTGCTGTCCATCATGTCTTCAATAAAATGCCCTAAAGAAAAGTGTGAGGATCCACCATCTATCTTGACTTTTCTACTTATCTTTTTCATTTCTTTCCTCTTCTTCCTCACTTCACTATTAATATTCATTAGGTTCCTTAATCCATTTTCAATCTCATGAGCACTTACAACATAATCACTATCCTTATTATAATCTATTTTAATTTCAACTGCCAATCCCAAATCTTTCACCATTTGAAATGCGTTGATTTGTTGTTCTGCATACATTGACCAAGTGGCTACGGGAACACCATACCATATGCTTTCTAGCAAAGAATTCCATCCACAATGAGATACAAATCCTCCGACAGCTGAGTGGGCTAAAACTGCTATCTGTGGAGCCCATCCAATCACCTTTCCAATTCTAGCCGTCCGATGTAAAAATCCTTCTGGTAGAACTTCCTCAATATTTTCATAGCCGCTTGAAAATTCCATTTTACCCTTTTGGGAAGGTTGGCGAAGGGACCACAAGAAGCGATGCCCGCTGTGCTCTAACCCATATGCTATCTCCTTGATTTGATCCGCACTAAAGCTTCCCCTGCTCCCGAAGCACAGGAAAATCACAGACGATGGAGGCTGATCGTCAAGCCAACTCATGATGGGACTAGCATCTTGTTGACCCCCACCAGATCCCATTCGGGTGTTGAGTATGGGTCCAACGGGATACACCTCGGGTACTGTACTGCCAGAAAGTGATTGAATAGCATGTGATTCAAGCTCAATAAACGTATTTACCAGAATGCCCTTGACTTCTCTGAATCTCCTCGTGTGATACAGAAGCATCTCAGCCCCTCCGTTTTCCTTCTCAAACATCCAAGCAGGGAAGACCTTACCCGGAACTGAGTTAACAAAAGTCGGAACATCTAACTCAGCATCCGAGTCCTTGAACTCATTAATATCCAAGCCCTCATAATCATGGAGGAACTGAACATGTAACAGGAAGCCAAGAAAAGCAGCGCCGGAAGGGAAGAACAGATAGGAAGGCACCCCAAACTCATCGGCCACGTCAATCATGTGGGTGCAAAACATATCAATAACGAACCCAGAGAGCCGAACCGAGTTGGAGCGAGTGAGCTCGTGGACGGCGTCTCGGACGAGTGGTATGTGAACTTTAAGGAATTCAGAGAAGAAGTGACCAGACGGGGTCGTTTCGGAGCTGACCTCTACAGGAGGAAGTGTGACGAAACGTATGGAATCAGAGTCCGTGTCCATACCATCAGTGGACCCAAACGGAAACTTCATGATGAAAATCGTGATTGAGAATCGGGGGTCTCGCTTAGTAATCAGCTTTGCAATCTCCAGTGCAGACGTAAGGTGGCCGATGATAGGAAATGGGATGAAGACCAGCTCAGTTTGCTCCATCACTAACTAGCAGTTACTGCAAAGAGAGAAAAAAGGGATGTTTCGAGGGCTTTGCGGTGGGGTCACACTCTTATACTAGTGGCTGGATAGTCAGGTCTTAGTTGGTTCAATGCATTTTCTTTATTGTTTTTGTATGATTTGTGGTTGGCGTTGGTTGAAGATTGAGGCAAAATGGGTGGTTCCAATATGCTACACCTGTCACATAAAGTTCTTCGAGATATTTGGGCCAAAATTTGTAATCCAACCTCAATTGGTTTAAAGTTCCGTAAATAAAATTTTTAAAGGAATAAAAATATCTTAATATTTAAAAAAAAAAAATTGCTTTAGTATATATGAATGATATTTTTAATAAACAAATATTTTTATTTTCGATATTTAAAAAAAAATAAAGAGAATTATTTGAATTAGAGATTTTTTTTAATTATTTTAATCAAATATCTCAATTTTCTTTTTTGTTTTTATAATGGTTTTTCATTAGACAAACAAAATAAGTAGGAAATATTATCTTGATATTAGAAACATATTAAGGGCAATACTCACAATTTTCTATACATAAATAGGATATATTAAATTAATAAATTTTAAATTTATTCAATTTGATTCCATTTTCGTATAGGTTGATTGTTGGGATTTAATTATTACTTTTGATCAACAAGAAATTATACAAGTCATAATTCAAAAGATATTCAATCACATAAGAATATAAAAAAATATCAAAAAAAAACTCTTACAAAAATTGTCTCCGCCAATTTAGATACAAAAACTTAAGCACAATATTAAAAATCCACTAAATATAAAAGCATGTACACATTTTACCTAACACAAATACTTCTTTTTGTAAATGTTATGTCAATCAACACTTGTGCATATTCATCATATCTACAATGCAATATTTTTCCATGCTCATTTACTTTTCAGACTTGATTTTGACTTTTTGAAGTATAGGAACCAGGAAAAATATATAACGGTTGTCTTGTGGATTTTCTTAGGCTATGTTTGGTTCCCGGAAAATTTGAGGGAAAATGCGAGGGAAAGAAAATACAAAGGAAAAGTAGAAGGAAAGAAAAAGTGAAGGAAAATAAAAAAATAGATTAAAAGTTAATAAATTATTTTTTTATTACTTCAAACTCATTTTATTTATTTTAACTCATCAATATAAAGATTAAATAATTTAAAAATACATAAGTTTTTAATTAGTTTTAATTATATTTGATTTTCTTTGATTTTTTCATAGAACAACCAAACATGAGAAAATCATTTTCCTTAGCATTTTTTTTCTTTCCTTTGTACTTTCCGGGAACCAAACATAGCCTTAGGGTTTTTTTTATTTTATTTTATACCCCAAATTGAATTTTTCAAATCCTTTTCATACCTAAACCTAGCTTGTTTTTTTTTTTCTTTAGTTTTATCTTATTTTAAAACTTAATCTAGAAAAAAAAAAAGAATTTTAAATCATCAATTTTCCCAAAAAGAAAAAAAATCTAGACAAAAACACCTAAAAACTTAAGTTACCACTAAATTATTAATTTTATAACACCACTGTACCATTTTTAATTTCGAACTTAAAACATAATTATATTTTGAGCTTCAAATTTTGTGTCTTTGACTTGAATATGTTAGTATAACACTCATTGTAGCGAAAGTAGTCTTGATTTAATAATCTTAGGAGTAAAATTGTCACTCCATTGTGATACACTAACAAAGTTAATACCATATAAAAATAAATTTAGAAATATATTTTATATAAAAAAAATAGTTCAAATTTTGGAAAAGTCCATAGCACTAAATTAATATGAATTAAAATTCAAATTTGGACCATTTAAATTGTCCAATAAAATTTATGTATTAAATGAAAGGACAAATATATGAAACCAGATTACAAACAAAGGAGACGAAGGTATTAAATAATGGGACCAAAGTATAAAGCAATAACATTAATAAGGTACAATGCAATGGGACCACATTAGAGATACAAAGTAATGATATCAAATTCTAGGTTGAATATTGACACAAAAGGTAGGTGTGTGGACCCCGTATTTTCACTCACTGCTTTCCCACTCGATGACGAAACTCGTTTATTTATTTATTTGGTAAAAATTTTATTTTTTTTTTAAAAAGACCTGGAGTCACCACTTATTTTTGTTTTATTTTTAAAGTGAAAAACAAAATAAGAAAGAAAAACTCTAAGTGTGACTCCCGAAGGAAAAACAGGCTAGTGAAAAATCGAGTTCGGTTCCAGGAGTCAGGTTACCTATTAGGAAGGTACGGTGGTGAACCGTAACACCCCTTTAAGCCCTATAATAAGGTCTTTACTAAATAAGGTGAAACAAGTATGATAATTGATAAGGAAATCAATGGATACCAATGAAATGATCAAATAATAAAATAATTGAGGATGAGAATAAGCAAAGTGAGAGTGAGAGCATACCTTGACAACAAATAATAGTGCGCTATCATGAAAACAAGGTTAGCTTAAGTATAAAATTATCACATGCATATCAAAGAGTCAGACAAAGATCAAATGATATTCATTAAGCATAGCAATTGACAATCGGAAAATATCATATGTAAGGCCCCCACCAAAGCCCAATTGATTTTGCATGAATTTATCCCACAAATTCTAATGTTTTATAATTATGATAATTATCTTCATGCTTATTAAAAATCAAGGAAAGCATGAAAATCATTTTAAAATCAAGGAAAATTTGTGAAAGTGCTTACCTGAAAGGAAATGTAGCAAGTTTATTTAAAACGAGATTTTTAGTAACTTAAAATCCTAATGAATGATGAAAAGTGGTAGAATTAAAAAAATATATTTGAAAATTGGAGTGAAATTAAAATTATTTAAAAAACTGAAATTTGAAAATTGAAGTCTCGAAAATTATTTGAAAATTAGAGTTTTGAAAATTAAATTTAAGAATTGGAATTTTTGAAATTAAATTTGGAAATTGGAATTTTGGAAAAAATTTGAGAATTGAGATTTTGGAAATTAGATTTAAAAACCTAAGCTTTGAATATTAATATTTGAAAACATGAATTGGGAATTGAGAATTTTTGGAAAATTTATTTGAAGATGACATTTCAAAAATTAAATTTGGAATCTAAGTATTTTTGGAAAATTTATTTGAAGATGGCATTTTAAAAATTAAATTTGAAATTTTGGAAATTTTGAGAATTGGAGTTTTGAAAATTAAATTTAGGAAATGGAATTTTGGAAATTAAATTTAAGAATTGGAATTTTGAAAATTAAATTTGAAAGAAATTGGAAATTTGAAAATTATTTAAGAATTGGAATTTTGGAAATTAGATTTAAAAACCTAAGCTTTGAATATTAATATTTGAAAACGTGAATTGGGAATTGAGAAAAAGATGAGGACATTTAAAGAAAAAAAGGAAAATTGGCCCATCAAATGCTAATGGTCTATACAGAGGCTTCATATATTTTATAATAAGTTGTGTACAATCAAATTGTACTTTGTTGACTTTATTTTTTTCTTTTGCTTCATTTGATCCGACCTTATCTCTTATTATACTAATGTTGTGGATACCACGAATTTGTGTAAGCTGAATGATGCATTGGTCCACAATGCTCGTAGCCTCACTTTGCACAATAGCATCATTTGGATTGAGATTGGCAAAGTCTTTAAGCATTCTTAGTGCGGTCAAAGGATTAATAATAACAGTGGTTGCATATTCCACTCCTCCAAGGGAACTTCCCTCACCTGCTCACACAACGCTTCACCTCCGCCTCCGGTAAAGGCTTATAGTCCATCAATTATCAGTTTGTGTTTCATAGGCAAGTGAAAAAAAACAAAAGACAAAGAAAAATGGGTTTCCCCGAATCTGAATCTGCTTACCGTTTTGAATTAAAATAGGAAAAACATAAAAAAAAAAAAAAAAAAAAAATCAATTGCCACTTTTGGGTTGTTTCAGCGTGAAACTAAAGTTGAATAATGGAGGTGAAAGTCAAAAACCAAGAAGCAGCCATTTAGGCTATGAAAATGATTTATATATTGGAGTGGTTTGAGGGTTGGCCATTTAAATTAACCATGCACTATGAAATTTTGCACTTTTCTCTTTGGCAGCTTGAGCCAACCAACTTACAGAATGACAAAAAATGAAACAATGATTCCATGAGTCGTGTGTGTGTAGGTGGGTAAGAGTTGAAGGCAAAGCATACGCTCTTACAGGCCACCACCCGCCTAATGTCTTGAGATCTCACTTGGAAACCCATTAGACACATGGTGTTGAGGAGGTTGAGGTTTGAAAGATGAGATGTGGGGATAAATTCAGCTGGTGATACACACAACACTATGCACTCGGAACACCCACGAAAAACAAAGAAGAATAACAAGAAAAGAGAGCATCCAAAAAGGAAAAACAGAACTACACCAGTGTTTACCTGAGAACTCCTCCAAAAAAATCCAAATATCCTCTCTAGTTGCTGTCCGTTTTCTTATCCTATGCTTAGCTCATTCCCCTCTTGCTTCCCCAGAAAAATCCGCAGACCCTCACTCCCCCCAGCTACCCTAAGAACCCACTCTCTAGATTTTTTCTTCCCTATCCCTCCGGAACTGAAAATCTCCTCTACTCTTCCTTTGTTTTTCTCCCTAGATATCACCTTCCCTCTCACCCATTCCACTACTCCCTATCCACTTAGCCAGTCTCTACCCCAACCACCACCATAGTGAGTTGGTGGTGTCCTTGGCCATGCGTCCCATGCATGTGGCTCCTTCGAAAACCGCCCTCCCACTCAAAAAACCAGTTGCCAGCTCTCTCATGTGTGGTGAAAATATGCTCCAAAAAGACCTAGACCAAAATGAGAGTCTACAAGGTAGTTCTACATTTCTCTCATTTCAACTTAAAACGAAGAATAAAAATATGATTTATATTATGAAAGTTTAGAACTTGCTTATGAAATACTTAGAGGCAAATAGGTAGCTCTTTTTTTTAGCTCAAATTTTTATTTTTAAATTTTTCTTTAAGTATTATAGATAAAATAAAAAAATTCAATGGCATAAAGAGAACCATTTACATGGAAAACCACCCATAAAGTCTCCCAAAAACTTTAAAGATGTGAAAACCATGAGGTCAGAGACCATAGTGATATAATCCACTAAACAAGAAAAACAGGTATTTATTTTTACTTTATGGTTACTACTCCCTCAGACTTACACCTCACAACTACATTAAATGTCATGTCCATGACATAGCACCATCGTGCTCCTCAATGGACTCCTCAACACCTAGCAGATGTGATTCTCTCTCACAACCCAAAAAAAAAAAAAAAAAAATCACAATCAATATGAAAGTTTCATATTAAGTACATAGAAAAACAACTTAAACCTTATGCGTATAAGTTCTTTGGAAAACTCTCCCAGTAGGTATATATTAGAGAAAATCTAGTGGACTTAGAATTAATTTATAAATCATATTTTATCAAAAATTAATTTAGGAACTTAAGAATCTTAGAAAGATTTGCAAAGATGTTTTTTTTTAAATAAAAAAAAATACAATTTAGGAAATTTAAGAATCTTAAAAAGATTTTATTTTTTTCAATTAAAAATATTTTCTTTTTTAAATTCTCAATTTAAAATTCTTTCAAAATTAATTTTATTCTCAATTTCCATGCATATAAGTCCACTCTATGTCTTTTATATCATTATTTTCAATTAACTCAATCATACATACCTATTTAATTCTAGATTGATTTTGTTAGCAACCTTCAATCTTCAAAATATATGTAAATCACAAGAAAGTACATATAGTCCTAAAACCAAAATGGATGAAATAAAATTATCAACTTAATCTAAATAATCTAATCCACTAACAATCTCCCCTTCTCTAGCAAATTTTTGACAAAATAATGATTACATAAATCTCCTAATATTCTCAAACAAAGTTTACAAATTGCTGATCAATGTCACTCATCTCAACCAAACATCCTATAAATTGATTTTCAATATCTACAACTCATCTAAAAAATTCTTGAAATCTAAAACATGTAATTTGCATATTCTTAATCAATAAAACATGTGAAAAGTAGTGTGTGGGAAAAAAACCAATAAAATAATATAATATGATCACAATCCATCTTGCTTGGAAAAATAGTTATATCTAATTCAACTAGAAAAAAAAAATGGATGTCTTCATAAATAAATATTAATACAAATTATCAATTCGATATCAAAATAATCATATGAATTTCTCCCTCTTTTTGTTCTAAAATTACTAAAATATTCATTTCTAATCGTGTAGGTTTCACTTAGGGCTAATAGAGTGCCAAAGATGCAATTATTGAGGTAGAGGAGGTGAAATTCCATAGTAGTGTGTGATTTCAAAATTGAGCAAAATTTCAAAATAAATTTCAAAATCAAGTTGAATTTATGAAATCACCATTTCAACTTCAAAATGGTCCTTCTATTCTACCTAGTGGCCTTCTAATGGCCATAACCTATTTGTTTTAGTTTTGATTTGTGCACCATTTGAAATGTTGAACTCTTAACCTCTTAAGCTTCAAAACCATAAATAGCTTGCCCCAAAAAGATCTTGGAAAGTGCTTTAAAAATCATGTCAAATTCAAGGTATGTCATATTGTTATTGTAATGTTTAAGTCTGAAATTCCATATTAAGCATGATTGTAATTATTTCAAACCTTCTTTCTCATGATTGTTTGCCCTCTGCCTCTATCCAAAACATTAGTTTTTCATCTTTAATGCTCATAAATTCCTTGTTTTTCCTTTGCCTTCTCATGCCTTATAAGTGTTGAATCTCTCTTTAAGCATAATCGATCTTATACTCTACTTTGGATGAAAGTGGCTTTAGCAATTTGTATTTTTTTCTCTTTCAAACCTGAAATTAAACTCAAAATATATGTTAGATCCATAATTAAGGTTTTAACATCAATTTGAGTTAAGTTGGATGATGTGAGTTTTTTATATTGCATAAATCATATCATATATGTGTTATTAGAGTACAAATTTTGGCTCCAATAAACCCCCTTAAGAGTTTAAGGCTTGTGGCTTTATCCATTCTGTCTTCCAAAACAAAGAACCCTAGCCTCCATCTTTATGGAGAGGATTTCACCATTATTACCTGTCAAAGTCCAAGTGAGAGTTATCAGGTAGAAGATTGCAAGGTATTTGAGACCTACATCATCATTTTCTTCATTTGGATTTTGGTCTAGGAACATCTAGATCAAAGGTATGTTTTTTAAGCCCTAGATCTATAGTTTTTGAATTATTATCACTTTTGTTGTGTAGATCTAGTGAGCCTAGATAACTAAAGAGCATGCACCTATGATTTAGGGTTATCCAAATAGGTTTAGTGCTTAATGCCACCCCACCCTTTTAGTTCATTAGTTTAAAGTCAAGAAACAAGAGTGAGTGTTGGCATAAAGTTTGAAATGCACATACATAAAGTTTGAGTCCAATAGATTCTCATGTTCACATATAATTGTTATAATCAAAATGACACATTTAGAAGATATTTCCCTAAGTTGTACCATGAAAAGGTGGACAAAATATTAAAAAAAAAAAAAATCTAAGATGTAATCAAATCATCCTAACCAAAGTGAAAGTGATGATGCTTTCACAATCCATATGCTTTGGTGCTTTGAGGTCTCTAAGAAAAAAAGATAGCTTATTTTGCTTCACAAAAACATCAAGGTTTCATGGATACCAAACATCAAATATATTGAAATTATGTAGAATTAATGAGCTTTTCAATATTACATCTTAAAGGGAAGATCATATATCCTCAAAAATGGGCACAAACACAAACACTCATTCTATGAACCTAGAGAATTACCTTTTTTGGGATCTAAATAATGTGAAGAATAAAGGGAACCTAGGTGGCTTAAAGGCCAAACTACATAAACCAAAATATGTGGTAAATGTAAGAGTACGTGCATGTCACACAATTTGAAAATGGCCAAAGATGTAATCATATACAAAATTTGAATAGCAATATCACCTTACAAGATGAGTCCCTCAATTTACTTATACAAGTTGACACATCAAATGAGGAGGATCATGCTCATATTCTAGAACATAGTATGACTCGAGTAATCACCTTTATTTTATTTATTTATTTATATATACTTATTTCACCATTATGTATAATGATTTGAAGTATTTATGTAACTCTCAAATTGTATCTACAAGATCACATATCTTTTTTTCATGAAAATATGAAACTAGATCAACATATCGACCATTGATTAGTTTACGTGTTTTGTTTGACTAATCAATTACAATGTTTACATAGATTATTGTGAAGTTAAACATATAACTTATAACTCATAAGATATAATTAGCAACTTATGTCCTATATGTAGGATGTGTATCCACTTCACATTGATACCACTATTGCTACAATGGATTCACAAGCATTTTCTTCCATAAATAAGTCATCCCCAATTATTTTACTCCTATTTAGTAAAGTATGATATTATTGTAATACATGGATTTATTAATAGTATATATTATCCAAAATGAATTTTTTTTTTTAAGTCAAAGCAGATTAGGCCATTGTATTATGCAAACAAATAAGAGCATAAAAATAGTGTTTTAAAAAGCGCATTTCAGTACTCTCTATGGCAGAATGACATAAATGGAGTGGAATTCAACTCTTAGGGGTGGAATTTACCTATGAATAAAGTTAAAGCATTATGTCATAGCAACCTAGATTAAAAAGTCTAAAGGAAGTGTTAAAATATAGCAAGTATTTATAACACCTACTATTGATTTGATCATATTGTTCCCTAAATAGTGAATTGCTCTAGAGAGTAGTTTTCTATATATATATATGGAGAGATAGAGAGCAAAGCACACTCATTTGATGAAAGCAATCTATAGAGTGTTTAAGATATAACTATATTGGAATTCTTGAAGATTATTTTCATTTCCTTCTATCTTGAACAACTTAATTCAAAATTGACTCTAATATATTTATATTACTTTCATAATAATTGTTTATTTATAGGTCTCATTTCTTTGGCTAAATATGCTTTAACCCTCATAGGTTTTAAATTTCATCAAAAACCTCACTTATTTTGAGTGAGATAGGAGATTAATGAAAAGCTAAAAGAGGTATTTGATGAAATTTTAAACTTATAGAGGTTAGGTGTATTTAGCCAAAATCTCAAGAGAGATTAATGAAATTAACTTCTCTTTCAATTATTCTTTATTCCCATTTATTCATACATTTTGTGGCATGTTGATTCATCTATTTTTTTTTTCTAGTCTTTGATACTATTTGATCATACCTTGAATTTATTTTTTTGCACCTTCAATAATTTTATTGAAAGTTGACTTCTATCACTTCATTATAGCCTAGTCCTATCTCTTTTAAATTTGGTTCAATTAATTCACAAGTCTATCTTATTTCATAGTAGTTAGTTCTATATATTTGAAGATTTATCCCATTGTTTATATGTTCATACATCAATCTTATTTATTTCTACTTTGCTCAATTTTATTGAAATTTGGCTCATTTAATTGTATGTATGTTTC
Organism: Vitis riparia; assembly: GCF_004353265.1. NCBI lineage: Eukaryota > Viridiplantae > Streptophyta > Magnoliopsida > Vitales > Vitaceae > Vitis > Vitis riparia. Next base: position 7,301,649 of record NC_048442.1, on the reverse strand, counting down.
ATTTATTCCTATACGACTCATTTTTAGTCTAATTTCATTATATCTTGACATTTCAAGATTTTCAAGTGTCTTACTGATTTCTATGTGAGCATAAATAATTAGCCCTATTTTATCTTTTATTTAATTCACTTTTAAGGAATTAACATTTCTCTTATTAAATTTGTATTCAAATGCTCAAGCAATGGGTAATAGAATACTCTATCAAATTAATTATAAGAAAGTTTTTTTTTTTTTTTTTTTTAAAAAAATATATATATATATATATATATATATATATATATATATATATATATATATATTATTTATTCATACATATTATGTGAAAAATATATATTATGATTAATACATTGAAAAAGATTTTTTTTTTTTTAAATAAATTAAATGAAAATCAATTGAAGACAGAGCCAAGCTTACATAGTCTAAAGAAAAAAATAATAATTAGGGCTCTGTTTGGTAATTGTTTTCGAAAACAATTATGAAAAATAGCTTTTGATAATTGTTTTTGAAAATTAGTTCGTAAGGTTTTATAAAACAAAAGTCTGTTTAAAAACCTAAAATGTTTTAATCAATTTTTAATGTTTTTAAATATATTTTAAAAATAATTTTTATATGTATTATATTATTATACAATTATTTCTTAAAACAATTCTTAAAAAACAAGTGAAAATAGTTGAAATAAATTAAAAGATATTTTTTTAAAATATTATATTTTCTATTCTTGATAACAGAAAATATATAATTTTTTTTTTGTTCGTCAAAAACATGTTTTACCAATGTTTTAAAAACCGGACCGGACCGGCCGATCCGACCGATCAAACCGTCGACCGGTGACCTTTCCAATTCGGTCCAGCCTAATGAACCGTTTTATGGTCAAACCGGTATTGAACTGGTCAAACCATTGGTTGAACCGCCAAACCGGTCAAACTGTCCGGTTTTTTACGAACCGGCTAAGTTTTTTTTTTTTTTCCTATTCTACAAATATTTGTTACTATTAAGATGCCCATTAACGATTAAGCCCATTCCAAGTCCAATGCCCAATCCAATAAAAATATAGCTAATAAAACTTTCCCTTAGGCCCTGCCTTCAAGCCCAATTTACTGGCTTGCTTAACTTACAAAGTATGTTGCAAGGTATCTATTTATAGACCACTTGAAGCACATGGACTTCATGTGCTTCCGATGTGGGACTGGGAATAGTACTAACATGGCCTCTTTGAGGGCTGGACGCATGAGGGCTGGACTTTTGAACCATTGAGCATTGCAATGTTGTTAAAATATATATATATATATATATATATATATATATAATAAGACTTAAGATTAATGTTTTTATTTCAAATTTTTATCATATAAAATCTATAAAGAAATGTAAATATTTAAATTCCTGTTTATTTTTGTAATAATAATTATAAAAAATAATATAAACTAATTAATAGAATAATTTTAAAACAATAAAATACAAAAAAAAAAGATAAAATTAAATATTATAAATTTTTTCATCTTAAATATATCTTCATTCTTAAATATTACATATTTCTATTTAGTAAAATTTAAAATATTAAACTTTATCATTTAATTTAATATACCAAATATAAAAATCAAACATTATTAAAATTTATAATTTTATATATTTTTAATTTTTATAATTATTTTTAATTTTATATAATATATAAATTATATATTTATTACATCACCGGTTCAACCGGTTCGACCACCGGTCCGATCAGTGAACCGTGAACCGGTAATTTTTCCGGTTCGATGACCGGTTCGGTTCTGAAAACATTGTGTTTTACAGAATTTTTTTTTTTTTAAAGAAGAAAATATTGTTCTCGAAACTGTTTCCAAACATACCCTAACACTATGTTTTGTAATATATCCTAATGGGTGATTCTTTCTGTATCAGATTTTTCCTTCAATTAATTAAAGTAGGGAGAATTGTGTTTTGGGCCCAAATGGGCCCAAAAATTAACATTTGGTCCATAGATGTCACAAAATTAAGCCCAACACCCAAACAAAGTCTCAAAATTGATAAGAAGGATATACCATGCATAATTTGCCGAAAATGCCATTTGTTGGGTATTAAAAAAAAAAAAAAAAACTAAATCCACATTGGATTTCTCCATTTGTTTTCCCCAAATTGGACTCTGCATTAGGCTTTTTCACATTCTCGACTTCGTCCCTCGTTTCCTCCCAAAGAATGTCCTAATCCTCTGTGCCAATTTCGTTATCTCTCGATCTCATATTTCCCAGCCATATGATTTTAGGTGTCGACAGTGGAGTTTTTCATCTATTGATCCATTGTCGTCGACGATCACCATTGGATTTGGCCTTCGTGGCGAAGTAGTTGATAGTTGAGGTTAACAGGTTCAGCAATTTCATTTTATTCTTCATTTTGGCTATCCGGACTATTTGATTTCAGCCCAAATACATTGCCCTAATTTATCTCGCAATTTCAGTTTGCCATATATTGTTCCCTCATCGATCCCCATCAGTGGTGCCCTTCATGCTGAGCATTGTTGGATATTTAAGGTTAAGTGGGACTTTTTGGAGGTTGCTTGCTGTCTGAATTGAGGAGGGAGCTTCTCTTACCATCAGGTAAAGCAGTCCTTTTTTTCAAGCTTAAACCTCGTAACTGATGTTTTTTGGTTTAACTTATATTTTTTATGGGTTTTTTTTTTTTATTTAGCATTATGATTATCAACTCTTTATTTTGTGTGGATGACTTGATCTCTTGATAGCCATCTTTCATTGTGGGTTATGGTGTTTATAAGACATGGCTCACAGTTTGAAAGAGTGAGCATCTTCATGGGTTAATTGCAGCTACATGTCGTGGTATCAACAGTTTTTGTTTAGTTAATTATGTTTGTGTTCAATTTACATGATTGATAGCCTTAACATGAAAAACCAACTTCTTTTTATTAACCTGTGATGTCACCATGATTGACTTGTTTCTCCATCAATATAACAACCCGCGATTGGCATGAACGATAATGGTGATGATGAAGATGACATAAAAATATATTTTGATTTTGCCTAGATTTTACTTGGTTCACTGATGTTTGTTCGATTTAGCATTGCATATTCATTTTAGAAGTTTGTTTTATACGTGTATTTTAATTCTAATATATGATTAGTCAATGCAAATTGATTTTCCTTTTGCAGACATATTTTTCCTCCTTTGGTTCAAATCAAATCTGTTAGCATTATATTTACTTCCTCGTGTGGCAGTCTAGTTCAGTACAATAGTTCATTTGTTAACTTTCTTTGATAAAACCCAAGTTCTGGTCACCTATAGTATGAGATATTGTGAGCTACTTAGTATGTGTAGATAGATTATCATTTCCAACTTCATGAAATTTGTAGCTAACATGAATATAAATGGCAAATAAAGAAACAAATTAGTTCAAAGCTAGTTCAATGACCCTTAATTATATTAAATCAGACCAGCAACTAGGGATTCAATGCATAACAAATCAATTAAGGGATTTCTCATTGAAATCCAAAATGGTTTCCAACAATCATTCTAGTGCCCAAACACCTCCTTCCATGTTTACTATTCATTAATGCTGAATATCAAACGCATGCAAGTCAATATTATTTTCAGCATACAATTCAACCAGAACGAAATTCAGAGAAATTTGAAGCTGACTATTGAGCATGAGCCAAAACACTAACCACATAGCCATCATCTGTCCATTTATGAGTGTCAAAAGTAAGTGGGATGCTACCATTGGGATCTAGAAGGTCATAACACTCTACAAAAATAGAGAAATAGTCAACCAACTTGTTAAAAAATAGAATAAGTGAAGTAACAAAAGGAAAAGTCTATGTATAAATGATGACTGATAAACTAGACATGGAGACTAATAATAATGTCAACTTCAAAGAAAAAGCCCACATGGGAGGAAAGATCAACCCCATTTTCTATAATATGCATAATTGTTTATTCTATAATATGAAATTTGTGCTATGTTTGTATAGGTTGATGGATGCAACTAATAGGATATATTGTTACATTTTCATAGGAGGCAAACTTGTTTAAAAAAATGATGGGCAATAGGAATACGTGGGTGGAAGAAGCAAAGGTATTCACATATATAAAGGAATGCCATTTGAAGAATTCACCAAAAAAATCTTAGAGAAATTTGACATCTCCTTTGATGCGATGAAGATGCACTACACCCTCAAGTTCAACCCCAGAGTCATCCAAGATTTAGAAGATGAGGATGACTTGGATAATGTGGTTTCCCACTGTGATGACTTTGCAAATGTATACCTAGTAGACTTACCTTGTGTGGAAGCCATTGAAGCAAATGTACCGAATACACAATTGGCATTTGGGTAATGGACTTTAACATGAATGTCTATTTAAAATATTGTGAATATCAATTTTACGCATCATGTAGTCTAATTATGTTAATGTATGTAAATGCAGAGGTCCACCTACCACATTTCCTTCCTCTAATGCATCATGCGATGCAATTCCTAATACTATGATGCTATCCAGAGGTTTTGCATTGTGTTGTGTAGATAGTGAGTACACCCCTTTGGAATCGATTTGTTTTCGCCAGGCAATATTAGGATCGGGACATACATTTAAAAATGCTAAGGAGTTTCAGAACGCAATTTACCATATGTCATTAGGTGGAAGCTTTGAATACAAGTACAAGAAAAATTCCCCCACACATATGTCTGTAAAGTGTTCAGTTGAGGGTTGTCCTTGAAAGATAACAGCTCATGCTATAGAAGAAAAAGTCATCTTGCGAGTTCATACTTACCAAGTGAATCATAATCATATAGCTCAGGATGAGTGTTCATCTAAGGTCAAGGTTTCTTCAAAGAGAGACACAATTGTTGTTGAAGATGTGTTTAGAACCACTCCAAACTATCTTCCCCATCAAATTTGTAAGGATTTTGAACGTGATCATGGAGTTCAATTGACATATATCCAAGCATGACACCTTAAAGAGAAGGCAAACGAGCGCATATATGGAGCTCCACGTGAGTCCTACACGTTTGGCCCTTGGTTATGCCATAGGCTAAGGGAAATCAATCCCGACACTATTGGGGAGTACACTTGCCATGAAAGTCACTTCATGCAATTGTTCATTGCCCATGCATTTTCAATTCAAGGGTTCATCATGGGGTGTCGACCGGTATTGGCTATTGATTCTTACCACCTAAGCGGTCCATATAAGAGAGCTCTTTTGTCCGCCATTGCATATGATGCAGATGATGGAATGTTCCCTCTAGCCCTTGGTGTGGTCAATTTTGAAAATTATGAGGACTAGTATTGGTTTTTGGAGAAATTAAAGGGGGTCTTAGATGGTAAAGAAGTTGTTATTATATCAGATAGACATCAGGGAATCTTGCATAGTGTTTTTGAGTTGTTCGGGATAGGAAATCATGCATATTGTTATCGACATGTGAAGGAAAACTTTTCTAACTTCTTGAATAAGCAAAACATTAGAGGAAAAAAAAGGAAAGAAGATGCTTTGTTACTCTTGGACAGCATTGCGTGTGCTAGGTTGGATATAGACTACAACGAGGCATTCCAAAAACTTGTTAGCTTCAATGACAACCTAGCTAAATGGGTTGCAAAAAACAATCCCAAACATTAGGCAATGTCAAAGTTTCTTCAAAAGTGATGGGATAAAATGACAACTAACATTGCAAAGTCCTTCAATGCGTGGTTAAGAGATGAACGTCACCAAACAATTTATACGTTATTGTTAATGCACATGGATAAGCTTGTAGCCATGTTGGACACCCATGTGTGGTACAGAAAAGTGGAAGAGCGTGGTCAGACCAAAAATTGAAGAGCAACTAATGTCAAATATCATGACGTCTGGTCCGATTAGTGTGTTACCCTATTTGGGGGGGACGTTTAAGGTGTTTACTGGGGAGGTTTATTTGGTTGTCGATTTGAATCAACGTACGTATACTTGCATGACATGGCAAATGTCCGGCTTGCCATGTTCACATGTATGTGCTGTCATCTGCACACTAAGACACAACGTGTATGAGTATATTGACCCACGTTTTCATGTCTCCATGTAACATTTGATTTACTCGGGTCAGTTTCAACCATTACCAACACACAATATGCCCAAAGTTTGTGACGATGGGAGTTTACAAGATTGCGCAGGCAGCTTCTTTCCTGCTCTCCAACCTCCCCATGTGAGATGTCCTCCAAGAAGAACCCAACAAAGACGTATTGAGTCACAGTTTAGCCATAAGAGAGCAATTCATTGCTCTCGATGCAATGGAATAGGTCACAACCGGTCTAAATGTAATAATATGTTGTCGTGACATGTACATTTTTTGTGTTTGTATGATTCTCATATTTTGTATCATCCTATACATTCTATTGTAGGGTATATGGTACGGGGTTGTTGATTTTTGTTCTTATGTATTGGCCTCGTTATAGGCACGATGCACTATTTTGTTATTTTCATGATTTAGGGTTGCTTTGATTAACCAAATTAATTGAAAGTGCAATTTCAATGTGGTTTCTTTTCACTTGTTATTTCATTCAATCAGTGCAAATAAATGAGGATGACAGTTTATTATTAATTTATTCACATATTGGGTTTCACAATTCTTGTTTTTTCCAATCCAGACAGACTTCCCCTTTCCTTTTCTAAATTGCCTTATTGTTATTTATTTAATTTATTTTAACCTTATAAATCTGAATATGATATACCATTACCAAATTTATCCAACCAATTAATGGTACGAATGGTCAAATGACCTTTCTATTTATTATTAGCTTCTCTAGGTGACCGATAACTACTATAGCACCCATTTCAAGTTACAGGTTCTTTGAAGGTTCAAGCTTACAACAATAATTTCATTCTTCAATGGCCACTACGGAGGTAATGCATTCTTTCTTGTTTTTTAATTTTCATCACTTATTTCGGGGACTTGATATTTTAACCTACTTAAGACAGTTACTTGTTTTGGGTGTTAAAGATTCATTATTACATAAACATCCACTAGTAAATTATTCATCCACATTAATTTGTTTGTTAGTTCATTCAATTGTATTGCTTTTTTTACCATGTTTATGTATTCATATTGATTTTCTTATTTCTTTGTTGATTACTAAAATTCATGTGTAAGATGCTAATGATCTCCAACAATTTTTTTGCAGGCCACCAGATTGTTCACACGTTATTCATCTTCAAGATTCCTAAAACTATGCAATAGGCTCCCAATTGAGAAATTGGATGTGGTTCGAGACCTTCAATTTGGAGGTCTTCTCAACTTAAAATGCAAGGAGATACGACATAATATATGTCTATGACTAAACTACGGTCGGCAACCCATTCCTCTTTTCTCTCATTCCCTCATTTTCTCACTTCCCCATCACACTCGTTTTCATGTTTATTATTATTATTATTATTATTATTATCATTATTTCTTGTTTTTTCTTGATTTGATTTTAATAGTAATTGTTGTTGAAATTGGGCTTGTGCATTTATGTCTGTTTGTGGGCTTTATGTTTGGGCTTTGTTAATTAATATGAAATTTGGGTTAATTTATTATTGGTGAATTAATTGAAATTTGTTAATTTGGGTTTGTGGGATTAATTTAGGATATTTGGACCATATCAATTGCATATTGTTTATTTGGACTTGGGCTATTGTTAATTGGTTATTTGTTTAGGTTTATTGGATTGGGATTGAAATATTATTTCGCTTATTAATTGGTTATTTGTTTGAGCTTATTAGGTTAGGCTTGACATATTATTTCTTTTGGCCATGTGTAGATATTATTTCTTTTTGCCATATGTATTATTAATGTGGGCTTATTAGATTGGGTTTGAGATATTATTTCCTTTGGTCATGTGTATTATTAATGTGAGCTTGTTAATTGATGTGAATTTTGGGCCCACAAGTAGGTGAGATTTGTTGGATGATTTGAATATTTGATATGGGCTTGGCCAATTTGAACTATTTTATTTGAACATGGGACAATTGTGGTATATATTAAATTAGGCTTGGATTATGAAATATTAAATTTTGGCCTAATGAACTTTATTTTAATTTATCATGTTTTGGGTTTGATTAATTGAGCTTATATTTTGACTATTGATTTTGAAACTTTAGATAAAGGTCTATGATATGTGAGATACTTTTGTTGGGTTATATTTATTAATTTGAGCCCATTTTGAATTGGTGAAATTTATTGGAAATTTGAATTTGGGTTTGAATAGTTTTTTTGGACTCTACATGTTTTTGGATATTTATATTTGTGCTATTTTTGTCTGAGTACGAATTGATGACACATGAAGCTTGTTGTAAGTTAATTTGAGTACATATTTTATTTCCCGCTTTTACTTGGTTTTATTTTTATTAGTTCTTGTAAATATTTATTTGTTGCCTACAGAATTGAATATCGAACAAATTAAAAATTTTGTTTAAATAAGAAGAATAATTCAGTAAATATGTTTTAATAAAATAATAATTTAAAAATATTCTCCTTAATAAAGAAAGTATTTTTTTATTTATTTATAAAAATTTAGAAAAATCCAAAAGAATTGTTTTTATTAGAATTTAAAAAATTGTTTTTAATAAAATTGTCCAAAAATTTCTTTGAAAAATTGTCTAAAAATTGTTTTGTAAATAAAGTTGCCCCAAAATTAATTTTTAATAAAATTGTCCAATTTTTTTTTCTTTTTCCTTAATTAAAATGGGATTAAAAGCATTTTTTAGAAATAGAGGATTTAATTTTTTTTCTTCTTCTTTTTAATTAAAATTTCTTTTGCAAATAAAGTTGTATTTTTAAATAATTTGTATAAATCACTCTTTTTTTAAAAAAAAAAAAAATGAAAATGAATCAAAATATTTTTGTAAATAAAATTGTAAAAATTCATTCATTTTTTTTGTAAAAGCAAGTAAAATAATTTTTGTGCCCAAATTGAAATTTTTTAAAAATTCTTTTCATACAATAAGTGTAAATAACTTTTTTAAAAATTGAATACAAATGAAATTGAATAAATAAATTGAAACTTTTTTTTCTTGTAAATAGATAAATTGAAATCATTAATTCAAAATCATTTTTTATAAAATTCTTTGAAATTTCTTGAAAACCATTTTTTTTAATACCCATTTTTTTTAGTTCAATAAATCTTTTTTGCACAATTCTCTTGTTATTCATTTCATGTATTCTTATAATTAGATTTCATCATTATTTTTGTGTATATTGATTTTCATCATGACTTGTATATTGATTATTTTTCTTGGTATCCATAATTAATTAATTAATTGTCACAATTCCCTTGATTCATTTAGTAGAGGCCGTATGTATACGGGTTTAGAGGGGTGTTATAGCTCATCACGGACCTTCCCAATAAGTAATCTGACCCCCAAACCCAACTTTGGTTTTCTACAGACTTGTTTTTCCTTCGGGAGTCACACTTAAAGTTTTTCTTTCTTATTTTGTTTTTCCCTTTAAAAAAAAAATAAAATAAGTGGCGACTACAAGTATTTTTCTAAAAATAAATTTTTCACTAAACAAATAAAAAAATGAATAACGTCGTTGAGTGGGAATGCACGTGAAAATATGGGGTCCACACCCGTCCAATTTAATCTTTAAATGATTGAGAAACTATTTGAAATATCAATATCCATATGTATTTATTTTTCATGAATAAAGGTAATCATTTTCATATTAAAAGAAAAAAGAAATCATCTGCTATCAACTCTTTCCATAATCAAAGCTAAAAAATCTTTAATTCTAAATCGTCATCTCCATTCCAATCATCTTCCTTGTCTTTATTTTCTTTCTTACATGACTCAAAACAACTACCTCCTCATTCAAAAGGCTATAATTAGAATCTTTTGAATCTATATATTAATCTCTTCCATGCTTGGATGCCTTGTTCCACATTGATGAGATATTACTCTTTCCTATAGTTAATTTCTTAAATTCATACCAACGCATCAAATAGTTTGAGACCATTAATGTGTTATTAAGGCATCGTGCTTGTAAAAAATAAGATACATATTGTCTAATAATTAATTAAATTTCTATCAATTTTTATCTCAAATGGAGGGTTTCCCCTACTAGTGATTCAATTGAACAAATTCGTATAAAACTTCTTATGTTTATTTATTCCAGTCAAACAAATTCAATAGGTTTTGTAGATTTTTAAGCATATGGTTGATTTTATCATTAGTCCAGCTCCCCATAGGAAAATATCCAATTGTGTATTCATTGATCAATGAGATTGACATACAACTAAATCCATGCCCTTGTAAACGTCTTCACTAAATAAGAAAGAGAGAACACATTTCCTAGTTTGAAAAGTCAAATTGCTTAACAAATTATTTGACCATTGAAATAAAGCAGATGATAAGTTAATTGGAGCCTACAATGCATCTTTCCCTTTCATCACTTTGCTGTCCATCATGTCTTGAATAAAATGGCCTAAAGAAAAGTGTGAGGATCCGCCATCTATCATGACTTTTCTACTTATTTTTTCATTTTCTTTCCTCTTCTTCCTCACTTCACTATTAATATTCATTAGGTTCCTTAATCCATTTTCAATCTCATGAGCACTTACAACATAATCACGATCCTTATTGTAATCTATTTTAATTTCTACCGCCAACCCCAAATCTTTCACCATTTGAAATGCGTTGATTTGTTGTTCTGCATATATTGGCCAAGTGGCTACTGGAACACCATACCACATGCTTTCTAGCAAAGAATTCCACCCACAATGAGATACAAATCCTCCAACAGCTGAGTGGGCTAAAACCGCTATTTGTGGAGCCCATCCAATCACCTTTCCAATTCTAGCCGTCCGATGTAAAAATCCTTCTGGTAGAACTTCCTCAATATTTTCATGGTCGCTTGGAATCATTTTACCCTTTGGGGGAGGTTGGCGAAGGGACCACAAGAAGCGATGCCCACTGTGCTCTAACGCATGTGCTATCTCCTTGATTTGATCCGCACCAAAGCTTCCCATGCTCCCGAAGCACAGGAAAACCACGGACGATGGAGGCTGATCATCAAGCCAATTCATGATGGCACTAGCATCTTGTTGACCCCCACCAGATCCCATTCGGGTGTTGAGTATGGGTCCAACGGGATACACCTCGGGTACTGTACTGCCAGAAAGTGATTGAATGGCATGTGATTCAAGCTCAATAAACGTATTTACCAGAATACCCTTGACTTCTCTGAATCTCCTCGTGTGATACAGAAGCATCTCAGCCCCTCCGCTTTCCTTGTCAAACATCCCAGCAGGGAAGACCTTACCCGGAATTGAGTTAACAAAAGTCGGAACATCCAAATCAGCATCCGAGTCCTTGAACTCATTAATATCCAAGCCCTCATAATCATGGAGGAACTGAACATGTAACAGGAAGCCAAGAACAGCAGCGCCGGAAGGGAAGAAGAGATAGGAAGGCACCCCAAACTCATCGGCCACGTCAATCATGTGGGTGCAGAACATATCAATAACGAACCCAGAGAGCCGAACCGAGTTGGAGCGAGTGAGCTCGTGGACGGCGTCTCGGACGAGTGGTATGTGAACTTTGAGGAATTCAGAGAAGAAGTGACCAGACGGGGTCGTTTCGGAGCTGACCTCTACAGGAGGAAGTGTGACGAAACGTATGGAATCAGAGTCCGTGTCCATACCATCAGTGGACCCAAACGGAAACTTCATGATGAAAATCGTGATTGAGAATCGGGGGTCTCGCTTAGTAATCAGCTTTGCAATCTCCAGTGCAGACGCAAGGTGGCCGATGACAGGAAATGGGATGAAGACCAGCTCAGTTTGCTCCATCACCAACTAGCAGTTACTGCAAAGACAGAAAAAAGGGATGTTTCGAGGGCTTTGCGGTGGCGTCACGCTCTTATACTAGTGGCTGGATAGTATTGGAGGGCAAAGGAACCGATGTCAAGTCTTAGCTCGTTCAATGTATTTTCTTTATTGTTTTTGTATGATTTGTGGTTGGCGTTGGTTGAAGATTGAGGCAAAATGGGTGGTTCCAATATGCTACACCTTTCACGTAAAGTTCTTGGAGATATTTGGGTCAAAATTTGTAAATCCAACCTCTATATTGGTTTAAAGCTCCGTAAATAAAAATTTAAAAGGAATAAAAACATCTTAATTTAAAAAAAATAAAAAAATGCTTTAGCATATATGAATGATATTTTTATTTAAAAAATATTATCATTTTCGATATTTAAAAAAATAAAGAGAATTGTTTGAATTAGAGATTTTTTTAATTATTTTAATCAAATATCTCCAATTTTCTTTTTTGTTTTTATAATGATTTTTCATTAACCAAACAAAATAAGTAAGAAATATTATCTTGATATTAGAAACATATTTCGGGGCAATACTCACAGTTTTTTATACATAAATAGGATATATTAAATTAGTAAATTTTAAATCTATTCAAATTGATTCTATTATCATATAGGTTGATTATTGGGATTTAATTATTACTTTTGATCAACGAGAAATTATACAAGTCATAATTCAAAATATATTCAATCACACAAGAATATAAAAAATATTCAAAAAAACTCTTACAAAAATTGTCTCCGCCAATTTAGATACAAAAACTTAAACACGATATTAAAAATCCACTAAATATAAAAGAATGTACACATTTTACCTAACCCCAAATACTTCTTTTTATAAATGTTATATCAATCAACACTTATGCATATTCATCATATCTACAATGCAATATTTTTCTATGCTCCTTAATTAGTGGATCTGCTCAAACCCATATTATGGCTATGGAGATCAAATTTTCGAACTTTGCTTTTCATCCTAATTGAAAGGACTCTCAAGATTTACTTTTCAGACTTGATTTTGACTTTTTGAAGCATAGGAACAAGGAAAAATAACGGTTATCTTGTGGATTTTCTTAGGGGTTTTTTTTATTTCATACCCAAAATGAATTTTTCAAATCCTTTTCATACCTAAACCTTGGTTTTTTTTTTTTTTTAGTTTTATCATATTTTAAAACTTAATCTAGAAAAAAGAAGAATTTTCAATCATCAATTTTCCAAAAAAAAAAAATAAATCTAGACAAAAACACCTAAAACACTTAAGTTACTAGTAAATTATTAATTTTACAACACCATTGTACCATTTTTAATTTCAGACTCAAAACATAATTATATTTTGAGCTTCAAATTTTGTGTCTTCAACTTGAATATGTTAGTATAATACTCATTGTAGTGAAAGTAGTCTTGATTTAATAATCTTAGGAGTAAAATTGTCACTCCATTGTAATACACTAACAAAGTTAATACCATATAAAAATAAATTTAGAAACATATTTTATATAAAAAAAAAATAGTTCAAATTTTGGAAAAGTCTATAGCAATAAATTAATATGAATTAAAATTCAAATTTGGACCCTTTCAATTGTCCAATAAAATTTTCGTATTAAATGAAAGGACAACTATATGAAACCAGATTACAAACAAGGAGACCAAGGTATTAAATAATGGGACCAAAGTATAAAGCAATAACATTAATAAGGTACAATGCAATGGGACCACATTAGAGATACTGAGTAATGAGATCAAATTCTAGGTTGAATATTGACACAAAAAGTACGTGTGTGGACCCCGCATTTTCGCTCAATGCGTTCCTACTCGATTGCGAAACTTGTTTTTTTTATTTATTTGCTGAAAATTTTATTTTTTTGAAAAAGACCTAGAGTCACTGCTTATTTATGTTTTATTTTTAAAGGGAAAAACAAAATAAGAAAAAAAAAAAAACCCTAAGTGTGACTTTAGAAGGAAAAATAGGTCGGTGAAAAATCGAGTTCGAGTTCAAGGGTCAGGTTACCTATTAAGAAGGTACGGTGGTGAACCGTAACACTCCTTTAAGCCCTATAATAAGGTTTCTACTAAATAAGGTGAAACAAGTGTGACAATTGATAAGGAAATCAATGGATATGAATGAAATAATAAAATAATAAAACAAATCGAGCATGAGAATAAGCAAAGTGGGAGTGAGAGAGTACCTTGACAACAAATAATAGTGCACTATCATGGAAACAAGGTTAGCTCAAGTATAAAATTATCACATGCATATCAAAGAGCAAGACAAAGACCAAACGATATTCATTAAGCATAGCAGTTGACAATCGGAAGATATCATATGTAGGGCCCCTACCAAAGCCTAATTGATTTTGTTTGAATTAATCCCACAAATTCCAGTGTTTTAGAATTATGAGAATTGTCTTCATGCTTATTAAAAATCAAGGAAAGCATTTTAAAATCAAGGAAAATTTGTGAAAGTGCTTATTTGAAAGGAAATGTAGCAAGTTTATTTAAAACGAGATTTTTAGTGACTTAAAATCCTAATAAATGATGAAAAATGGTAGAATTAAAAAATATATATTTGAAAATTGTAGTCAAATTAAAATTATTTGAAAAACTAAAATTTGAAAATTAAGTCTCGAAAATTATTTGAAAATTGAAGTTTTGAAAATTAAATTTAAGAATTAGAATTTTTGGAAAATTTATTTGAAGATGACATTTTAAAAATTAAATTTGGAATCTAAGAATTTTTGGAAAATTTATTTGAAGATGACATTTTAAAAATTAAATTTGGAATTTTGAAAATTTTGGAAAATTTGAAAAATGGTATTTTAAAGATTAAATTTGGAAATTGGAATTCTTGGAAATTTTGGAAATTTTGAGAATTGGAGTTTTGAAAATTAAATTTAGGAAATGGAACTTTGGAAATTAAATTTAAGAATTGGAATTTTGAAAATTAAATTTGAAAGAAATTGGAATTTTGAAAATTATTTGAGAATTGGGATTTTGGAAATTAGATTTAAAAACCTAAGATTTGAATATTAATATTTGAAAACGTGAATTGGGAATTGAGAAAGAGATGAGGGCATTTAAAGAAAATAAAAAAGAAAATTGGCCCATCAAATGCTAATGGTATATGCAGTGGCTTCATATATTTTATAATAAGTTGTGTACAATCAAATTATACTTTATTGACTTTATTTTTTTCTTTTGCTTCATTTGATCCAACCTTGTCTCTTATTATACTAATGTTGTGGATACCACGAATTTGTGTAAGCTGAATGATGCATTGGCCCACAATGCTCGTAGCCCCACTCTGCACAATAGCATCATTTGGACTTAGATTGGCAAAGTCTTCAACCATTCTTAGTGCGGTCAAAGGATTAATAATAACAGTAGCTGCATATTCCACTCCTCCAAGGGAACTTCCCTCACCTGCTCACACAACGCTTCACCTCCGCCTCCGGTAAAGGCTTACAGTCCATCAATTATCAGTTTGTTTTTCATAGGCAAGTGAAAAAAAAGAAGCAAAAGACAAAGAAAAATGGGTCTCCCCGAATCCGAATATGCTTACCGTTTTGAATTAAAATAGGAAAAGCATAAAAAAAATAAAAAATAAAAATCAATTGCCACTTTTTGGTTGTTTCAGCGTGAAACTGAAGTTGAATAATGGAGGTGAAAGCTGAAAACCGAGAGGTAGCCATTTGGGCTATGAAAATGATTTATATATTGGATTGGTTTGAGGGTTGGCCATTTAAACCATGCACTGTGAACTTTTGCACCTTTCTCTTTGGCAGCTTGAGCCAACCAACTTACAAAATGACAAAAAATGAAACAATGATTCCATGAGTTGTGTGTGTGCAGGTGGGTAAGAGTTGAAGGCAGAGCATGCGCTCTTGCAGGCCACCACCCGCCTGTTGTCTTGAGATCTCACTTGGAAACCCACCGGACACATGGTGTTGAGGAGGTTGAGGTTGGAAAGATGAGATGTGGGGATAAATTCGGCTGGTGATACACACAACACTATGCACTCGGAACACCCACCGAAAATAGAGAAGAATAACAAGAAAAAAGAGCATCCAAAAAAAGGAAAAACATAACTGCACCAGTGTTTACCTAAGAGCTCCTCCAAAAAAATCCAGATATCCTCCCTAGTTGCTACCCGTTTTCTTATCCTATGCTTAGCTCATTCCCCTCTTGCTTCCCTAGAAAAATCCGTAGACCCTCACCCCCCCAGGTGCCCTAAGAACCCACTCTCCAGATTTTTTCTTTCCTATCCTTCCGAAACTGAAAATCACCTCTACTCTTCCTTTGTTTTTCTCCCTAGATATCACATTTCCTCTCACCCATTCCAGTAGTCCCTATCCACTTAGCCAGTACCCCAACCACCACCATGGTGAGTTGGTGGTGTCCTTGGCCATGCGTCCCATGCATGTGGCTCCTTCGAAAACCGGCCCCCCACTCCAAAAACCAGTTGTCAGCTCTCTCCTATATGGTGAAAATGTGCTCCAAAAATAACCAAAAAGACCTAGACCAAAATGAGGGTCTATAAGGTGGTTCTACATTTCTCTCATTTTAACTTAAAACAAAGAATAAAAATATGATTTATATTATGAAAGTTTAGAACTTGCTTATGAAATACTTAGAGCTAAATAGGTAGCTCTTTTTTTTAGCTCAAATTTTTATTTTTAAATTTTTCTTTAAGTATGATAGATAAAATAAAAAAAAAATTCAATGGCACAAAGAGAACCATTTACATGGAAAACCACCCATAAAGTCTCCCAAAAACTTTAAAGATGTGAAAACCATGAGGTCAAAGACCATAGTGATATAATCCACTAAATAAGAAAAACAGGCATTTATTTTTTACTTTATGGTTACTACTCCCTCAGACTTACTCCTCACAACTACATTAAATGTCATGTCCATGACATAGCACCATCGTGCTCCTCAATGGACTCCTCAACACCTAGCAGATGTGATTCTCTCTCACAACCCTAAAAAAGAATCGGAATCAATATGAAAGTTTCATATTAAGTGCACAGAAAAAAAAAACTTAAACCTTTTGCGTATAAGTTCTTTGGAGAACTCTCCCAGTAGATATATATTAGAGAAAATCTAGTGGACTTAGAATTAATTTATAAATCATATTTTATCAAAAATTAATTTAGGAACTTAAGAATCTTAGAAAGATTTGGAAAGATGTTTTTTTTTAAAAAAAAAAAAAAAAACAATTTAGGAAATTTAAGAATCTTAAAAAGATTTTATTTTTTTCAATTAAAAATATTTAGAAATATTTTCTTTTTTAAATTCTCAATTTAAAATTCTTTCAAAATTAACTTTATGCTCAATTTCCATGCTTATAAGTCCACTCTATGTCTTTTATATCATTATTTTTAATTAACTCAATCATACATACCTATTTAATTCTAGGTTGATTTTGTTAGCAACCTTCAATCTTCAAAATATATGTAAATCACAAGAAAGTATATATAGTCCTAAAACCAAAATGGATGGAATAAAATTGTCAACTTAATCTAAATAATCTCATCCACTAGCAACCTCCCCTTATCTAGCAATTTTTTGATAAAATAATGATTACATAAATCTCCTAATATTCTCAAACAAAGTTTACAAATTGCTGATCAATGTCACTTATCTCAACCAAACATCCTATAAATTGATTTTCAATATCTACAACTCATCTAAAAAATTCTTGAAATCTAAAACATGTAATTTTCATATTCTTAATCAATAAAACATGTGAAAAGTAGCGTGTGGGAAAAAAACCAATAAAATAATATAATATGATCACAATCCATCTTACTTGGAAAAATAGTTATATCTAATTCAACTAGAAAAAAAAGGATATCTTCATTAATAAATATTAATACAAATTATCAATTAGATATCAAAATAATCATAGGAATTTCTCCCTCCTTTTGTTCTTAAATTACTAAAATATTCATTTCTAATCGTGTAAGTTTCACTTAGGGCTAATAGAGTGCCAAAGATGCAATTCCTGAGGTAGAGGAGGTGAAATTCCATAGTAGTGTGTGATTTCAAAATTGAGCAAAATTTCAAAATAATTTTCAAAATCAAGTTGAATTTATGAAACCACCATTTCAACTTCAAAATGGTCCTTCTGCTCTACCTAGTTGCCTTCTAATGGCCATAACCTATTTGTTTTAGTTTTGATTTGTGCACCATTTGAAATGTTGAACTCTTAACCTCTTAAGCTTCAAAACCATATATAGCTTGCCCCAAAAAGATCTTGGAAAGTGCTTTAAAAATCATGTCAAATTCAAGGTATGTCATATTGTTATTGTAAGGTTTAAGTCTGAAATTCCATATTAAGCATGATTGTAATTATTTCAAACATTCTTCCTCATGATTGTTTGCCCTCTACCTCTATCCAAAACATTAGTTTTTCATCTTTAATGCTCATAAATTCCTTGTTTTTCCTTTGCCTTCTCATGCCTTATAAGTGTTGAATCTCTCTTTAAGCATAATCAATCTTATACTCTACTTTGGATGAAAGTGGCTTTAGCAACTTGTATTCTTTTTCTCTTTCAAACCTGAAATTAAACTCAAAATATATGTTAGATCCATAATTAAGGTTTTAACATCAATTTGAGTTAAGTTGGATGATGTGAGTTTTTTATATTGCATAAATCATATCATATATGTGTTATTAGATCACATATTTTGGCTCCAATAAACCCCCTAAGAGTTTAAGGCTTTTGGCTTTATCCATTATGTCTTCCAAAACGAAGAACCCTAGTCTCCATCTTTATGGAGAGGATTTCACCATTATTACCTATCAAAGTCCAAGTGAGAGTTATCAAGTAGAAGATTGCAAGGTATTTGAGACTTACATCATCCTTTTTTTCATTTGGATTTTGGTCTAGGAACATCTAGATCAAAGGTATGTTTTTTAAACCCTAGATCTATAGTTTTTGAATTATTATCACTTTTGTTGTGTAGATCTAGTGAGCCTAGATAACTAAAGAGCATGCACCTATGATCTAGGGTTATCCAAATGGGTTTAGTGCTTAATGCCACCCCACCCTTTTAGTTCATTAGTTTAAAGTCAGCAAACAAGAGTGAGTGTTGGGATAAAGTTTGAAATGCACATACATAAAGTTTGAGTCCAATAGATTCTCATGTTCACATATAATTGTTATAATCAAAATGACACATTTAGAAGATATTTCCCCAAGTTGTACCTTGAAAAGGTGGACAAAATATTTTTTTAAAAAAATCTAAGATGTAATCAAATCATGCTAAGCAAAGTGAAAGTGATGCTACTTCACAATCCATATGCTTTGGTGTTTTGAGCTCTCTAAGAAAAAAAGATGGTTTATTTTGCTTCACAAATACATCAAAGTTTCATGGATACCAAACATCAAATATATTGATATTATGTAGAATTAATGAGCTTTTCAATATTACATCTTAAAGGGAAGATCATAAATCCTCAAAAATGGGCATAAACACAAACAGTCATTCTATGAACCTAGAGAATTACCTTTTTTGGGATCTAAATAATGTGAAGAATAAAGAGAACCTAGGTGGCTTAAAAGCCAAACTACATAAACCAAAAGATGTGGTAAATGTAAGAATGCATGTCACACAATTTGAAAATGGCCAAAGATGTAATCAAATACAAAATTTGAATAGCAATATCACCTTACAAGATGAGTCCCTCAATTTACATATACAAGTTGACACATCAAATGAGGAGGATCATGCTCATATTCTAGAACATAGTATGACTCGAGTAATAACCTTTATTTTATTTATTTATTTATATATACTTATTTCACCATTATTTATAATGATTTAGAGTATTTATGTAGCTCTCAAATTGTATCTACAAGATCACATATCTTTTTTTCATGAAAATATGAAACTAGATCAACATATCGACCATTGATTAGTTTACATGTTCTGTTTGACTAATCAATTACAATTATTTACATAGATTATTGTGAAGTTAAACATATAACTTATAACTCATAAGATATAATTAGCAACTTATGTCCTATATGTAGGATGTGTATCCACTTCACATTGATAACACTATTGCTACAATGGATTCACAAGCATTTTCTTCCATAAATAAGTTGTCCCTAATTATTTTACTCTTATTTAGTAAAGTATGATATTATTGTAATACATGGATTTATTAATAGTATATATTATCCAAAATGAAATTTTTTTTGAAGTCAAAGCGGATTAGGCCATTGTATTATGCAAACAAATAAGAGCATAAAAATTAGTGTTTTAAAAAGCACATTTCAGTACTCCCTATGGCAGAATGACATAAATTGAGTGGAATTCAACTCTTAAGGGTAGAATTTACCTATGAATAAAGTTAAAGCACTATGTCATAGCAACCTAAGATTAAAAAGTCTACAGGAAGTGTTAAAATATAGCAAGTATTTATAACACCTACTATTGATTTGATCATATTGTTCCCTAAATAGTGAATTGCTCTAGAGAGTAGTTTTCTATATATATATATATATAAGTGGAATTAAAAAAAAAATGAAAGCAAACACATTTGATATGAAATTGCTTTACTTAGCACTTTGGAGATCAATAAGAATGAAATTTATAACTATTGATACTCATTCTTCTTCATCAAATCACCTCTTAAATAATGAACTGCTCTAATAAGCAAGTTTCTAAGTAGGTTATATATATATATATATATATTGAGAGATAGAGAGCAAAGCACACTCATTTGATGAAAGCAATCTATAGAGTGTTTAAGATACAACTATATTGGAATTCTTGAAGATTGTTTTCATTTCCTTCTATCTTGAACAACTTATTTCAAAATTGACTCTAATTTATTTATATTACTTTCATAATAATTATTTATTTATAGGTCTCATTTCTTTGGCAAAATATGCTTTAACACTCATAGGTTTTAAATTTTATCAAAAATCTCCCTTATTTGAGTGAGATAGGAGATTAATGAAAAGCTAAAAAAGGTATTTGATGAAATTTCAAACCTATAGAGGTTAGGTGTATTTAGCCAAAATCTCGAGAGAGATTAATGAAATTAACTCCTCTTTCAATTATACTTTATTCCCATTTATTCATACATTTTGTGGCATTTTGATTCATCTAATTTTTTTTTTCTATTCTTTGATACTATTTGATCATACCTTGAATTTATTCTTTTGCACCTTCAATAGTTTTATTGAAAGTTGACTTCTATCACTTCATTATAGCCTAGTCCTATCTCTTTTAAATTTGGTTCAATTAATTCACATGTCTATCTCATTTCGTAGTAGTTAGTTCTATATATTTGTAGATTTATCTCACTGTTTATATGTTCATCCTATTTGTTCATACATCAATCTTATTTATTTATGCTTTGCTCAATTTTATTGAAATTTGGCTCATTTAATTGTATGTATGTTTCATCTATTCCTATATGACTCATTTTTAGTCCAATTTCATTAAACCTTGACATTTCAAGATTTTCAAGTGTCTTACTGATTTCTATGTGAGCATAAATAATTAGCCCTATTTTATCTTTTATTTAATTCACTTTTAAGGAATTAACATTTCTCTTATTAAATTTGTGTTCAAATGCTCAAACAATGGGTAATAGAATACTCTATCAAATTAGTTATAAGAAAAATTTTAAAATATATATATATATATATATATATATATATATATATATATATATATATATATATATATATATATATATATATATTATTTATTCATACATATTGTGTGAAAAATATATATATTATGATTAATACATTGAAAAAGATATTTTTTTAAAAAAAATAAATTAAACGGAAATTAATTGAAGGCAGAACCGAGCTTACATAGTGTAAAGAAAAAAATAATAATTAGGGCTCTATTTGGTAACTGTTTTCGAAAATAATTATGAAAAATAGCTTTTGATAATTGTTTTTGAAAATTAGTTCGTAATGTTTTATAAAACAAAAGTCTGTTTAAAAACCTAAAATGTTTTAATCAATTTTTAATGTTTTTAAATATATTTTAAAAATAATTTTTATATGTATTATTTTATTATACAATTATTTCTTAAAACAATTCTTAAAAAACAAGTAAAAATAGTTGAAATAAATTAAAAGATATTTTTAAAAAATATTATATTTTCTATTATTGATAATAGAAAATATATAATTTTTTTTGTTCGTCAAAAACATGTTTTACAAATTTTATTTTTTTTAAAGAAGAAAATATTGTTCTCGAAATTGTTTCCAAACATACCCTAACATTGTGTTTTATAATATATCCTAACAGGTGACTCTTTCCGTATCAAATTTTACCTTCAATTATTTAAAGTAGGGAGAATTGTGTTTTGGGCCCAACTGGGCCCAAAAATTAACACTTGGTCCATAGATGTTACAAATTAAGTCCAACACCCAAACAAAGTCTCAAAATTGATAAGAAGGATATACAATGTATAATTTGTCGAAAATGCCCTCTGCTGGGTATTTAAAAAAAAAAAAAACTAAAATCCACATTGGATTTCTCCCTTTGTTTTCCCCAAATTGGAGTCTACATTAGGCGTTTTCACATTCCTGACTTCGTCCCTCGCTTCCGCCCAAAGAATTCCCTAATCCTCTATGCCAATCTCGTTATCTCTCGATCTCATCTTTCCCGGCCATCTGATTTTAAGTGTTGGCAGTGGAGTTTTTCATCTCTATCGATCCATTGCCGTTGACGATCACCACTGGATTTGGCCTCCATGGAAAAGTAGTTGATAGTTGAGGTTAGTAGGTTCAGCAATTTCATTTTATGCTTCATTTCAGCTATTCGGACCATTTGATTTCAGCCCAAATACATTGCTCTAATTTATCTCGCGATTTCAATTTTCCATATATTGTTCCCTCATCGATCCCCATAGATGGTGCCCTCCATGCTAAGCATTGTTGGATATTTGAGGTTAGGTGGGACTTTCTTGAGGTTGCTTGCTGTCTGAATTGAGGAAGGAGCTTCTCTTACCATCAGGTAAAGCAGTCTTTTTTTTTTAAGCTTAAACCCCGTAACTGATTTTTTTGGTTTAACTTATATTTTTTTATGGGTATTTTTTTTATTTAGCATTATGATTATCAACTCTTTATTTTATGTGGATGACTTGATCTCTTGATAGCCATCTTTCATTATGGGTTATGGTGTTTACAAGACATGGCTCACAGTTTGAAATAGTGAGCATCTTCATGGGTTAATTGGAGCTGCATGTCGTGGTATCAACAGTTTTTGTTTAGATAATTAGGTTTGTGTTCAATTTACATGATTGATAGCCTTGACATGCAAAGCCCACTTCTTTTTATTAACATGTGATTTCACCATGATTGACTTGTTTCTCAATCAATATGACAACCCGCGATTGGCATGAATGATAATGGTGATGATGAAGATGACATAAAAATATATTTTGATTTTGTTCGGATTTTACTTGGTTCATTGATGTTTGTTTGATTTAGCATTGCATATTCATTTTAGAAGTTTGTTTTATAGGTGTATTTTAATTCTAATATATGACTAGTCAATGCAAATTGATTTTCCTTTTGCAGACATATTTTTCCTCATTTGGTTCAAATCAAATCTTTTAGCATTATATTTACTTCCTCGTGTGGCAGTCTAGTTTAGTACGATAGTTCGTTTGTTAACTTTCTTCGGTAAAACCCAAGTTCTTGTCACCTTATAGTATGAGATATTGTGGGCTACTTAGTATGTGTAGATAAATTATCATTTCCAACTTCATGAAATTTGTATCTAACATGAATATAAATGGCAAATAAAGAAACAAATCAATTCAAAGCTAGTTCAATGACCCTTAATTCTCTTAAATTAGACCAACAACTAAGGATTTCATACATAACAAATCAATTAAGGGATTTCTCATTGAAATCCAAAATGGTTTCCAACAATCATTCTAGTGCCCAAACACCTCCTTCCATGTTTACTATTCACTGATGTTGAATATCAAACGCATGCAAGTTAATATTATTTTCAGCATACAATTCAACTAGAATGAAATTTAGATAAATTTGAAGCTGACTATTGAGCATAAGCCAAAACACTAACCACATAGCCATCATCTGTTCATTTATGAGTGTCAAAAGTAAGTGAGATGTTGCCATTGGGATCTAGAGGGTCATAGCACTCTGCAAAAACAGAGAAAGAGTCAACCAACTTGTTAAAAAACAAAATAAGTGAAGTAACAAAAAGAAAAGTCTATGTATAAATGATGGTTGATAAACTGGACATGGCGACTAATAATAATGTCAACTTCAAAGAAAAAGCCCACATGGGAGGAAAGATCAACCCCATTTTCTATAATATGCATAATTTTTTGTTCTATAATATGAAATTTGTGCTATATTTGTATAGGTTGATGGACGTAACTAATAGGATATATTGTTACAATTTCGTGGGAGGTAAACTTGTCCAAAAAAATGATGGGTAATGGGAATACGTAGGTGGAATAAGTAAAGGTATTCACATATATAAAGGAATGCCATTTAAAGAATTCACCAAAAAAATCTTAGTGAAATTTGACATCTCCTTTGATGCGATTAATATGCACTACACCCTCAAGTTCAACCCTAGAGTCATCTAAGATTTAGAAGATGAGGATGACATGGATAACGTGGTTTCCCACTGTGATGACTTTGCAAATGTATACCTAGTAGACTTACCCTGCATGGAAGCCATTGAAGCAAATATACCAAATACACAGTTGGCATTTGGGTAATGGACTTTAACATGAATGTCTATTTAAAATATTGTGAATATCAATTTTACACATCACGTAGTCTAATTATGTTAATGTATGTAAATGCAGAGGTCCACTTGCCACGTTTCCTTCCTCTAATGCATCATGCGATGGAATTCCTAATACTATGATGTTATCCAAAGGTTTTGCATCGCGTTGTGCAGATAGTGAGTACACCCCTTTGGAATCGATTCGTTTTCGTCAGACAATATTAAGGTCGGGACATACATTTAAAAATGTTGAGGAGTTTCGAAACACAATTTACCAGATGTCATTAGGTGGAAGGTTTGAATGCAAGTACAAGAAAAATTCCCTTACACATATGTCTGTAAAATGTTCAGTTGAGGGTTGTCCTTGGAAGATAACAGCTCACGCTATAGAAGGAAATGTCATCTTGCAAGTTCATACTTACCAAGTGAATCATAATCATATAGCTTAGGATGAGTGTTCATCTAAGGTCAAGGTTTCTTCAAAGAGAGGCGCGGTTATTGTTGAAGATGTGTTTAGAACCACTCCAGACTATCTTCCCCGTCAAATTTGTAAGGATTTTGAACGTGATCATGGAGTTCAATTGACATATAACCAAGCATGGCACCTTAAAGAGAAGGCAAAAGAGGGCATATATGGAGCTCCATGTGAGTCCTACATGTTTGTCCCTTGATTATGCCATAGGCTAAGGGAAATCAACCCCGACACTATTGTGGAGTACACTTCCCATGAAGGTCACTTCATGCAATTGTTCATTGCCCATGCATTTTCAATTCAAGGGTTCATCATGGGGTGTCGACCGATATTGGCTATTGATTCTTGCCACCTAAGCGGTCCATATAAGGGAGCTCTTTTGTCCGCCATTGCATATGATGCAGATGATGGAATGTTCCCTCTAGCCCTTGGTGTGGTCAGTTTTGAAAATTATGAGGACTGGTGTTGGTTTTTGAAGAAATTAAAGGGGGTCTTAGATGTTAAAGAAGTTGTTATTATATCAGATAGACATCAAGGAATCTTGCGTAGTGTTTTCGAGTTGTTCAGGACAGGAAATCATGCATATTGTTATCAATATGTGAAGGAAAACTTTTCTAACTTCTTGAATAAGCAAAACATTAGAGGAAAGAAAAGGAAAGAAGATGTTTTGTTACTCTTGGACAGCATTGCACATGCTAGGTTGGATATAGACTACAACGAGGCATTCCAAAAACTTGTGCGCTTCAATGACAACCTAGCAAAATGGGTTGCCGAAAACAATCCTGAACATTGGGCAATGTCAAAGTTTCTTCCAAAACGATGGGATAAAATGACAACTAACATTGCAAAGTCCTTCAATGCGTGGTTAAGAGACGAGCATCACCAAACAATTTATACGTTATTGTTAATGCACATGGATAAGCTTGTAGTCATGTTAAACACCCATATGCGTGGTACAGAAAAGTGGAAGAGCATGGTTGGACCAAAAATTGAAGAACAGCTAATGTCAAATATCATGAGGTATGGTCCGATTAGTGTGTTGCCTTATTTGGGGGGGACGTTTAAGGTGTTTACTGGGGAGGTTTATTTAGTTGTTGATTTGAATCAACATACGTGTACTTGCATGACATGGCAAATGTCTGGCTTGCCATGTTCACACGTATGTGCTGTCATCCGCACACTGAGACATAACATGTATGAGTATATTGACCCATGTTTTCATGTTTCCACACAACATTTAATTTACTCGAGTCAGTTTCAACTATTACCAACACACAATATGCTCTAAGTTTGTGACATTCCTGCTCTCCAACACCCCCATGTGAGACGTTCTCTAAGAAGACCCCAACAAAGACACATTGAGTCACAGTTTAGCCATAAGAGAGCAATTCATTGCTCTCGATGCAATGGCATAGGTCACAACCGGTCTAAATGTAATAATCTGTAGCCATGACATGTGCATTTTTTTGTGCTTGTATGATTCTCATATTTTGTATCATCCCATACATTCTATTGTAGGGTATATGGTACGGGGTTGTTGATTTTCGTTCTTATGTATTGGCCTCGTTATAGGCACAATGCACTATTTTGTTATTTTCATGATTTAGAGTTGCTTTGATTAACCAAATTAATTGAAAGTGCAATTTCAATGTGGTTTCTATTCACTTGTTATTTCATTCCACCAGTGCAAATAAATGAGGATGACAGTTTGTTATTAATTTATTCACATATTGGGGTTCACAATTCTTGTTTTTTCCAATCCAAGGAGACTTCCCCTTTCCTTTTCTAAATTTCCTTATTGTTATTTATTTCATTTATTTTAACCTTATAAATCTGAATATGATATACCATTACCAAATTTATCCAACCAATTAATGGTACAAATTGTCAAATGACCTTTCCCTTTATTATTAGCTTCTCCAGGTGACGGATAACTACTATAGCACCCATTTCAAGTTACCGATTCTTCGAAGGTTCAAGCTTACAACAATAATTTCATTCTTCAATGGCCATTGCGGAGGTAATGCATTCTTTCTTGTTTTTTAATTTTCATCACTTATTTCGGGGACTTGATATTTTAACCTACTTAAGATAGTTACTTGTTTTGGGTGTTAAAGATTCATTATTACTTAAGAATCCACTAGTAAATTATTCATCCACATTAATTTTTTTGTTAGTTCATTCAATTGTATTGTTTTTTTTTACCATGTTTATGTATTCATATTGATTTTCTTATTTCTTCGTTGATTACTAAAATTCATGTGTAAGATACTAATGATCTCCAACAATTTTTTAGTAGGCCACCAGATTGTTCACACGTTGTTCATCTTTAAGATTCCTAAAACTATGCAACAAGCTCCTAATTGAGAAATTGGATGTGGTTCGAGACCTTCAGTTTGGAGGTCTTCTCAACTTAAACTGCAAGGAGATACGACATAATATATGTCTATGACTAAACTGAGGTCGGCAACTCATTCCTCTTTTCTCTCATTCCCTCATTCCTTCACTTCCCTATCACACCCGTTTTCATGTTTATTATTATTATTATTATTATTATTATTATTATTATCATCATCATCATTATTTCTTGATTTGATTTTAATAGTAATTGTTGTTGAAATTGGGCTTGTGCATTTATGTCTATTTGTGGGCCTTATGTTCGAGCTTTGTTAATTAATATGACATTTGGGTTAATTTATTGTTGGTGAATTAATTTGAAATTTGTTAATTTGGGTTTGTGGGATTAATTTAGTATATTTGGACTATATCAATTGCATATTGTTTATTTGGACTTAGGCTATTGTTAATTCGTTATTTGTTTAGGTTTATTGGATTGGGCTTGAAATATTATTTCGCTTATTAATTGGTTATTTGTTTGAGCTTATTATATTGGACTTGAGATATTTTTTCTTTTGGCCATGTGTAGATATTATTTCCTTTTGCCATATGTATTATTAATGTGGGCTTATTAATTGGTTATTTGTTTGGGCTTGAGATATTATTTCCTTTGGTCATGTGTATTATTAATGTGAGCTTGTTAATTGATGTGAATTTTGGGCCCACAAGTAGGTGAGATTTGTTAGATGATTTGAATATTTGATATGAGCTTGGCCAATTTGAACTATTTCATTTGAACATGGGACAATTGTGGTGTATATTAAATTAGGCTTGAATTATGGAATAATAAATTTAGGCCTAATGAGGTTTATCTTAATTTATCATGTTTTGGGTTTGATTAATTGAGCTTATATTTTGATTATTGATTTTGAAACTTTAGATTAGGGTCTATGATACCTGAGATACTTTTGTTGGGTTATATTTATTAATTTGAGCACATTTTTAATTGGTGAAAATTATTGGAAATTTGAATTTGGGCTTGAATAGTTATTTTGGACTCTACATGTTTTTGGATATTTATATTTGTCCTATTTTTGTTTTTGCATGGGCCACTCTACAATCTTATTGGCTGAGTACGAATTGATGACACATGAAGCTTGTTGTAAGTTTATTTGAGTACATATTTTATTTCCCACTTTTACTTGGTTTTATTTTTATTAGTTCTTATAAATATTTGTTCATATATGTTTATTTGTTGCGTACAGAATTAAATATCGAACAAATTACAAATTTTGTTTAAATAAGATGAATAATTTAGTAAATATGTTTTAATAAAATAATAATTTTAAAATATTCTCCTTAATAAAAGAAAGTATTTTTTTATTTATTTATAAAAATTTAGAAAAATTCAAAAGAATTGTTTTTAATAGAATTTAAAAAATTGTTTTTCATAAAATTGTCCAAAAATTGTCTAAAAATTGTTTTGTAAATAAAGTTGTCCCAAAAATTAATTTTTAATAAAATCGTCCAAAAAATTTTTTTTTTCTTTTTCCTTAATTAAAATGGGATTAAAAACATTTTTTTTAGAAATAGAGGATTTAATTTTTTTTTCTTCTTTTTAATTAAAATTTCTTTTGCAAATAAAATTGTCTTTTTAAATAATTTGTATAAATCACTCTTTTTAAAAAAAAATGAAAATGAATCAAAATACTTTTGTAAATAAAATTGTAAAAATTCACTCATTTTTTTTTTTTTTTTTTGTAAAAGCATGTAAAATAATTTTTGTGCCCAAATTGAAATTTTGTAATAAATTCTTTTGATACAATAAATGTAAATAACTTTTTAAAAAATTGAATACAAATGAAATTAAATAAATAAATTGCAACTTCTTTTTTTTAAATAGATAAATTAGAATCATTAATTCAAAATCATTTTTTTTTATTAAATCCTTTGAAATTTCTTGAAAACCATTTTTTTTAATACCCCTTTTTTTAGTTCAATAAATCATATTTGCACAATTCTCTTATTATTCATTTCATGTATTCTTATAATTAGATTTCATCATTATTTTTTCATATATTGATTTTTATCATGACTTGTACATTGATTATTTTTCTTGGTATCCATAATTAATTAATTAATTAATTGTCACAATTTCTTTTATTCGTTTAGTAGAGGTCGTATGTATACGGGCTTAGAGGGGTGTTATGACTCACCACCGTACCTTTCCAATAAGAAACTTGACCCCCGAACCCGACTTTGGTTTTCCACAGACCTGTTTTTTCTTCAGGAGTCACACTTAGAGTTTTTCTTTCTTATTTTGTTTTTCCTTTAAAAAAAAATTAAAATAAGTGGCGACTCCAAGTCTTTTTCTAAAAATCAATTTTTCACTAAACAAATAAAAAAGCAAATCACATCGTCGAGTGGGAACACACGTGAAAATGCGAGATCCACACCTGTCCAATTTAATCTTTAAATGATTGAGAAACTATTTGAAATATCAATATCCATATGTATTTATTTTTCATTAATATAGGTAATCATTTTGATATTAAAAGAAAAAAGAAATCATTTGCTATCAACTCTTTCCATGATCAAAGCTAAAAAAACTTTAATTCTAAATCGTCATCTCCATTCCAATCATCTTCCTCGTCTTTATTTTCTTTCTTACAAGACTCAAAGCAACTACCTCCGAATTCAAAAGGCTATAATTAGAATCTCTTAGAGTCTATATATCGATCTCTTCCATGCCTGGATGTCTTGATCTGCATTGATGAGATATTACTCTTTCCTATAGTTAATTTCTTAAATTCATACCAACGCATCAAATAGTTTGAGACCATTAATTTGCTATTAATGCATCGTGCTTGTAGAAAAAAAGATACATATTGCCTAAAAATTAATTAAATTTCCATCAATTTATATCTCAAATGGAGGGTTCTCCCTATTAGTGATTCAATTGGACAAATTCTTATAAAACTTCTTATGTTTATTTATTCCGGTAAAACAAATTAATAGGTTTTGTAGATTTTTAAGCATATGGTTTATTTTATTATTAGTCCAGCTCCCCATAGGAAAATATC
The DNA here is from genome assembly GCF_004353265.1 of Vitis riparia. NCBI lineage: Eukaryota > Viridiplantae > Streptophyta > Magnoliopsida > Vitales > Vitaceae > Vitis > Vitis riparia. The sequence goes on along the minus strand of NC_048442.1, from coordinate 7,271,164 downwards.
CGATTGTGCATTCATTGATCAATGAGATTGACATACAATTAAATCCATGCCCTTGTAAACGTCTTCACTAAATAAGAAAGAGAGAACACATTTCCTAGTTTGAAAAGTCAAATTTCTTAAGATATTATTTGACCATTGAAATAAAGCAGATAAGTTAATTGGAGCCTACAATGCACCTTTCCCTTTCATATCACTTTGCTGTCCATCATGTCTTCAATAAAACGCCCTAAAGAAAAGTGTGAGGATCCACCATCTATCTTGACTTTTCTACTTATTTTTTTCATTTCTTTCCTCTTCTTCCTCACTTCACTATTAATATTCATTAGGTTCCTTAACCCATTTTCAATCTCATGAGCACTTACAACATAATCACTATCCTTATTATAATCTATTTTAATTTCTATTGCCAGCCCCAAATCTTTCACCATTTGAAATGCGTTGATTTGTTGTTCTGCATACATTGACCAAGTGGCTACAGGAACACCGTACCATATGCTTTCTAGCAAAGAATTCCATCCACAATGAGATACAAATCCTCCAACAGCTGAGTGGGCTAAAACTGCTATCTGTGGAGCCCATCCAATCACCTTTCCAATTCTAGCCGTCCGATGTAAAAATCCTTCTGGTAGAACTTCCTCAATATTTTCATAGCCGCTTGAAAATTCCATTTTACCCTTTTGGGGAGATTGGCGAAGGGACCACAAGAAGCGATGCCCGCTGTGCTCTAACCCATAAGCTATCTCCTTGATTTGATCCGCACCAAAGCTTCCCATGCTCCCGAAGCACAGGAAAATCACAGACGATGGAGGCTGATCGTCAAGCCAACTGATGATGGCACTGGCATCTTGTTGACCCCCACCAGATCCCATTCGGGTGTTGAGTATGGGTCCAACGGGATACACCTCGGGTACTGTACTGCCAGAAAGTGATTGAATAGCATGTGATTCAAGCTCAATAAACGTATTTACCAGAATACCCTTGACTTCTCTGAATCTCCTCGTGTGATACAGAAGCATCTCAGCCCCTCCGCTTTCCTTGTCAAACATCCAAGCAGGGAAGACCTTACCCGGAACTGAGTTAACCAAAGTCGGAACATCCAACTCAGCATCCGAGTCCTTGAACTCATTAATATCCAAGCCCTCATAATCATGGAGGAACTGAACATGTAACAGGAAGCCAAGAACAGCAGCGCCGGAAGAGAAGAAGAGATAGGAAGGCACCCCAAACTCATCGGCCACGTCAATCATGTGGGTGCAGAACATATCAATAACGAACCCAGAGAGCCGAACCGAGTTGGAGCGAGTGAGCTCGTGGACGGCGTCTCGGACGAGTGGTATGTGAACTTTGAGGAATTCAGAGTAGAAGTGACCAGACGGGGTCGTTTCGGAGCTGACCTCTACAGGAGGAAGTGTGACGAAACGTATGGAATCAGAGTCCGTGTCCATACCATCAGTGGACCCAAACGGAAACTTCATGATGAAAATCGTGATTGAGAATCGGGGGTCTCGCTTAGTAATCAGCTTTGCAATCTCCAGTGCAGACGCAAGGTGGCCGATGATAGGAAATGGTATGAAGACCAGCTCAGTTTGCTCCATCACTAACTAGCAGTTACTGCAAAGAGAGAGAAAAAAGGGATGTTTCGAGGGCTTTGCGGTGGTGTCACACTCTTATACTAGTGGCTGGATAGTTTTGGAGGGCAAAGGAACCGATGTCAGCTCTTAGCTGGTTCAATGTATTTTCTTTATTGTTTTTGTACGATTTGTGGTTGGCGTTGGTTGAAGATTGAGGCAAAATGGGTGGTTCGAATATGCTACACCTTTCACATAAAGTTCTTCGAGATATTTGGGCCAAAATTCGTAAAGCCAACCTCTATTGGTTTAAAGTTCCGTATATAAAAATTTTAAAGGAATAAAAATATCTTAATTTTTTTTTTTAAAGAGAAAAAAAAATGCTTTAGCATAAATGAATGATATTTTTATTAAAAAAATATTATCACTTTCCATATTTAAAAAAAAATAAAGAGAATTGTTTGAATTAGAGATTTTTTTTTTTTTAATCATTTTAATCAAACATCTCAATTTTCTTTTTCTTTTTTTTTGTTTTTATAATGGTTTTTCATTAGCCAAACAATAAGAAATATTATCTTGATATTAGAAACATATTTTGGGGCAATACTTACAATTTTTTATACATATATTAAATTAGTAAATTTTAAATCTATTCAAATTGATTCCATTATCGTATAGGTTGATTATTGGGATTGAATTATTGCTTTTGATCAACGAGAAATTATACAAGTCATAATTCAAAATATATTCAATCATACAAAAATATAAAAAATATTCGAAAAAAACTCTTACAAAAATTGTCCCCGCCAATTTAGATACAAAAACTTAAACACAATATTAAAAATCCACTAAATATAAAAGAATGTACACATTTTACCTAACCCAAATACTTCTTTTTATAAATGTTATATCAATCGACACTTATGCATATTTATCATATCTACAATGCAATATTTTCCTATGCTACTTAATTATTGGATCAGCTCAAACCCATATTATGGCTTTGGAGCTCAAATTTTCGAACTTTGCTTTTCATCCTAATTGAAAGGACTCTCAAGATTTACTTTTCAGACTTGATTTTGACTTTTTGAAGCATAGGAACTAGGAAAAATAACTGTTATCTTGTGGATTTTCTTAGGGGTTTTTTTTATTTCATACCCAAAATGAATTTTTCAAATCCTTTTCATACCTAAACCTTGGTTTTTTTTTTTTTTTTTTTAGTTTTATCATATTTTAAAACTTAATCTAGAAAAAAGAAGAATTTTAAATCATCAATTTTCCAAAAATAAAAAATAAAAAAATCTAGACAAAAACACCTAAAACACTTAAGTTACTACTAAATTATTAATTTTACAACACCATTGTACCATTTTTAATTTCAGACTCAAAACATAATTATATTTTGAGCTTCAAATTTTGTGTCTTCAACTTGAATATGTTATTATAATACTCATTGTAGTGAAAGTAGTCTTGATTTAATAATCTTAGGAGTAAAATTGTCACTCCATTGTAATACACTAACACAGTTAATACCATATAAAAATAAATTTAGAAACATATTTTATATATAAAAAAATAGTTCAAATTTTGGAAAAGTCTATAGCACTAAATTAATACGAATTAAAATTCAAATTTGGACCCTTTCAATTGTCCAATAAAATTTCTGCATTAAATGAAAGGACAACTATATGAAACCAGATTGCAAACAAAGGAGACCAAGGTATTAAATAATGGGACCAAAGTATAAAGCAATAAAATTAATAAGGTACAATGCAATGGGACCACATTAGAGATATAGAGTAATGAGATCAAAGTCTAGGTTGAAGATTGACACAAAAGGTAGGTGGTTCTAGATTTCTCTCATTTTAACTTAAAACAAAGAATAAAAATATGATTTATATTATGAAAGTTTAGAACTTGCTTATGAAATACCTAGAGGCAAATAGGTAGCTCTTTTTTTTTTAGCTCAAAATTTTCTTTTTAAATTTTTCTTTAAGCATTATAGATAAAATAAAAAAGTTCAATGGCACAAAGAGACAACCATTTACATGGAAAACCACCCACAAAGTCTCCCAAAAACTTTGAGGATGTGAAACCCATGAGGTCAGAGACCATTGAGGGATTTGGAAAGATGTTAAAAAAAATAATTTAGGAAATTTAAGAATCTTAAAAAGATTTTATATTTTTCAATTAAAAATATTTAGAATTATTTTCTTTTTAAAATTCTCAATTTAAAATTCTTTCAAAATTAATTTTATTCTCAATTTCCATGCATATAAGTCCACCCTTTGTCTTTATATTACTATTTTCAATTAACTCAATCATACATGCCTGTTTAATTCTAGGTTGATTTTGTTAGCAACCTCGAATCTTCAAAATATATGTAAATCACAAGAAAGTACATATAGTCCTAAAACCAAGATGGATGGAATAAAACTATCAACTTAATCTAAATAATCTAATCCACTAACAATCTCCCCTTCTCTAGCAATTTTTTTGACAAAATAATGATTACATAAATCTCTTAATATTCTCAAACAGAGTTTACAAATTGTTGATCAATGTCACTCATCTCAACCAAACATCCTATAAATTGATTTTCAATATCTACAACTCATCTAAAAAATTCTTGAAATCTAGAACATGTAATTTGCATACACTTAATCAATAAAACAAGTGAAAAGCAGGGAAAAAACCAATAAAACAATATAATATGATCACAATCCATCTTGCTCAGAAAAATAGTTATATCTAATTCATTTAGAAAAAAATGGACATCTTCATAAATAAATATTAATATAGATTATCAATTAGACATCAAAATAATCATATGAATTTCTCCCTCTTTTTGTTTTAAAATTACTAAAATATAAATTTCTAATCATGTTAAGTTCACTTAGGGCTAATAGAGTGCCAAAGATGCAATTCTTGAGGCAGAGGAGGTGAAATTCCATAGTAGTGCATGATTTCAAAATTGAGCAAAATTTCAAAATAAATTTTGAAATCAAGTTGAATTTATGAAATCACCATTTCAACTTGAAAATGGTCTTCCAACTCTACCTAGTTGCCTTCTAATGACCATAAATTATTTGTTTTAGTTTTGATTTGTGCACCATTTGAAATGTTGAACTCTTAAGTTTCAAAACCATATATAGCTTGCCCCAAAAAAGATCTTGGAAAGTGCTTTAAAAATCATGTCAAATTCAAGGTATGTCATATTGTTGTTGTAAGGTTTAAGTCTGAAATTCCATATTAAGCTTGATTGTAATTATTTCAAACCTTCTTCCTCATGGTTGTTTTCCCTCTACCTCTATTCAAAACATTAGTTTTTCATCTTTAATGCTCATAATCCTTTGCCTTCTCATGCCTTATAAGTGTAGAATCTCTCTTTAAGCATAATTGATCTTATACTCTACTTTGGATGAAAGTGACTTTAGCAACTTGTATTCTTTTTCTCTTTCAAACTTGAAATTAAACTCAAAATACATGTTAGATCCATAATTAAGGTTTTAACATCAATTTGAGTTAAGTTGGATGATGTGAGCTTTTCATATTGCATAAATCATATCATATATGTGTCACTAGAGCATATATTTTGGCTTCAATAAACCCCCTTAAGAGTTTAAGGCTTGTGTCTTTATCCATTCTATCTTCCAAAACAAATAACCTTGGCCTCCATCTTTATAGAGAGGATTTCACCATTGTTACATGTCAAAGTCCAAGTGAGAGTTATCGGGTAGAATATTGCAAGGTATTAATTGAGACCTACATCATCCTCTTCTTCATTTGGATTTTGGTCTTGGAACATCTAGATCGAAGGTATATTTTTTAAGCCCTGGATCTATAGTTTTTGAATTATTATCGCTTTTGTTGTGTAGATCTAGTGAACCTAGATAACTAAAGAGCATGCACCTATGATCTAGGGTTATCCATATAGGTTTAGTGCTTAATGCCACCCCACCCTTTTAGTTCATTAGTTTTAAGTAAAGAAACAAGAGTGAGTGTTGTGATAAAGTTTGAAATCCACATACATAAAGTTTGAGTCTAATGGATTCTTATGTTCACTTATAATTGTTATAATCAAAATGACACATTTAGAAGATATTTCCCCAAGTTGTACCATGAAAAGGTGGACAAAATATTAAAAAAAAAAAATCTAAGATGTAATCAGATCATGCTAAGCAAAGTGAAAGTGATGATGCTTCACAATCCATATGCTTTGGTGCTTTGAGCTCTCTAAGAAAAAAAGATGGTTTATTTTGCTTCACAAATACATCAAGGTTTCATGGATATATACCAAACATCAAATAGATAGACGTTATGTAGAATTAATGAGCTTTTCAATTTTACGTTTGAAATGGAAGATCATATATCCTCAAAAATGGGCATAAACACAAACACTCATTCTATGAACCTAGAGAATTGCCTTTTTTGGGATCTAAATAATGTGAAGAATAAAGGGAACCTAGGTGGCTTAAAGGCCAAACTACATAAACCAAAAGATGTGGTAAATGTAAGAGTGCATGTCACACAATTTGAAAATGGCCAAAGATGTAATCAAATACAAAATTTGAATAGCAATATCACCTTACAAGATGAGTCCCTCAATTTACATATACAAGTTGATATATCAAATGAGGAGTATCATGCTAATATTCTAGAACGTAGTATGACTCGAGTAATAACCTTTATTGTATTTATTTATTTATACTTATTTCACCATTATTTATAATGATTTGAAATATTTATGTAACTCTCAAATTGCATCTACAAGATCACATATCTTTCTTTATGAAAAGATGAAACTAGGTCAACATCGACCATTAATTAGTTTACATCTTCTGTTTGACAAATCAATTACAGTTGTTTACATAAATTATTGTGAAGTTAAACATATAACTTATAACTCATAAGATATAATTAGCAATTTATGTCCTATATGTAGGATGTGTATCCGCTTCACATTGATATCACTATTGCTACAATGGATTCACAAGCATTTTCTTCCATAAATAAGTCGTCCCCAATTATTTTACTCCTATTTAGTAAAGTATGATATTATTGTAATAAATGGATTTATTAATATTATATATTATCCAAAGTGAAAATTTTTTTTGAAGCCAAAGAGGATTAGGCCATTGTATTATGCAAACAAATAAGAGCATAAAAAATGGTTTTTAAAAAAGCACATTTCAATACTCCCTATGGCAGAATGACATAAATGGAGTGGAATTCAACTCTTAGGGGTGGAATTTACCTATGAAGAAAGTTAAAGCATTATGTCATAGCAAACTAATATTAAAAAGTCTAAAGGAAGTGTTAAAATATAGCAGGTATTTATAACACCTACTATTGAGTTGATCATATTGTTCCCAAAATTGTGAATTGCTCTAGAGAGTAGTTTTCTATATATAAAAGTGGAATTAAAAAATGAAAGCAAACACATTGATGTGAAATTGCTTTACATAGCACTTTGGAGATCAGTGGGAATGAAATTTATAACAATTGATACTCATTCTTCTTCATCAAATCACCTCCTAAACATTGAACTGCTCTAATAAGCAGTTTTAAGACATAACCATATTGGAATTCTTGAAGATTATTTTCATTTCCTTCTATCTTGAACAACTTAATTCAAAATTGACTCGAATTTATTTATAGGTCTCATTTCTTTGGCTAAATATACTTAACTCTCATAAGTTTTAAATTTCATAAAAAATCTCCCTTATTTTGAGTGAGATGGGAGATTAATGAAAAGATAAAAGAGGTATTTGATGAAATTTCAAATATATGAAAACTAGGTGTATTTAACCAAAATCTCAAGAGAGATTAATGAAATTAACCTCTCTTTTAATTATACTTTATTCTCATTTATTCATACATTTGTGGCATTTTAATTCATCTCATTTTTTTTTCTATTCTTTGATACTATTTGATCATACCTTGAATTTATTTTTTTGCACCTTCAATAATTTTATTGAAATTTGACTTCTATCACTTCATTATCCTAGTCCTATCTCTTTTAAATTTGGTTCAATTAATTCACATGTCTATCTCATTTCGTAGTAGTTTAGTTCTATATATTTGTACATTTGTCTTATTGTCTATATGTTCATCCTATTTGTTCATACATCAGTCTTGTTTATTTCTGTTTTTGCTCAATTTTTTTTTTTAAAATTTGGCTTATTTAATTGTCTCATTTAATTGTATGTATGTTTCATTTATTCCTATACGACTCATTTTTAGTCCAATTTCATTGTACCTTGATATATTTCAAGATTTTCAAGTGTCTTACTAATTTTTATGTGAGCATAAATAATTAGCCCTATTTTATCTTTTCTTTAATTCATACTTTTAAGGAATATTAACATTTCTCTTATTAAATTTGTATTCAAATGCTCAAGCAATCGGAAATAGAATACTTTACCAAATTAATTATAAGTAAAATTAAAAAAAAATGATTATTTATTTATTTATACATATTATGTGAAAAATATATATGTTATGATTAAATACATTGAAAAAGATTTAAAATAAATAAATAAATTAAATGGAAATCAGTTGAAGGCAGAATTAGGCTTACACGATGTAAAGAAAAAAAAAATTAGGCTTTGTTTGATAAATGTTTTCAAAAATAATTATGAAAAACGGCTTTTGAGAATAGTTTTTGAAAACTAGTCCCTAATGTTTTATAGAAAAATAGTCTGTTTAAAAACTTAAAATGTTTTTAATCAATTTTTAGTATTTTTAAATATATTTTAAAATTAATTTTTATATCTATTATTTTATTATATAATTATTTTGTAAAACAATTATTAAAAACAAGTGAAACTAGTTGAAACTGATATTTTTTTTAAATTCTATATTTTCATGATAAAAAATGTATAATAATTTTTTTTTTTTGTCACACGTGTTTTACAGATTTTTTTTTTTTTTTTTTTGTTTTAAAGAAGAAAAAACTGTTCTCGAAACTGTTTCCAAACATACCCTAACACTGTGTTTTGTAATATATCCTAACGGGTGACTCCTTTCCATATCAGATTTTTCCTTCAATTAATTAAAGTATACACGGGGGAAGATCAAATCAAAGGAGGAGGAAAATGATTAAAAGTCGCCTTGCAACTCACGTCACACTTGCTTAATCTCTCAGGACACTTCCTTTTCCAATTATGTGAGCAAGTGGGATGGTAGATGGAGACCGACGTCGCAGCAATATCCCATCATCAAGTCAAATATTCAACTCATTTGGCTGATTATGCATGGATTTTTCTCAATAGTACGGTAATTTAAAAAAGTTATGCTTAAATTACTGTAGTAGAAGAAGTTATTACAAATATACGGTAGTTTTTGCCACCTAGGAAAGAGGATTTGCCACTTAGGAGAGAGGAGAGAGGAGAGAGGAGAGAGGTTCAGCGGATAATTTTTTTTTTAAACCAAAATCATCTTTAAGGGAAATCGTCTTTTCAAAAAACGAGTTCCATGAAAAAAAAATAGTATTTAAAAAAATTCCCCAATACAAAGGAACTCGTCTCTTCAAGAGACGAGTTCCATGAAAAAAAATATATAAAAAAAAAAAGAAAATTCCTCAAGGTATATATTTTAAAAAAAATTCCTTAAAAAAAAAAAAAATTCCACAAGGGAAATTCAAGATACGAGTTTCCCATGGGAATTTTTTTTTTTTTAAATATTTTTTTTAAAAAAAAATTCTCAAATTTAAAAAAAAAAACAATTCCACAAGGGGAACTCGTCTCTTCAAGAGACGAGTTTCCCATGGGAAAATTTTTTTTTTTTTAAAAAACTATTTTTTTTTAAAAAAAAATCCCAAATTAAAAAAAAAAAAAAAAAAAAACAATTATACAAGGGGAACTCGTCTCTTCAAGAGACGAGTTCCCCATGGGAAATTTTTTTTTTTTTTAATTTTTTTTTTTAAAATTCCTAAATTAAAAAAAAAAAAAAAAAAAAAAAAACAAACAAACAATTCCATAAGGGGAACTCGTCTCTTCAAGAGACGAGTTCCCCATGGGAAAATTTTTTTTTATTTTAAATATTTTAAAAAAAAAATTCCTAAATTGAAAAAAAAAAAAAAAAACAATTGCACAAGGGGAACTCGTCTCTTCAAGAGACGAGTTCCCCATGGGAATTTTTTATTTTTTTTTAAAAACTATTTTAAAAAAAAAAAATTCCCAAATTAAAAAAAAAAAAAAAAAAAAAAAAAACAATTCCACAAGGGGAACTCGTCTCTTCAAGAGACGAGTTTCCCATGGGAAAATTTTTTTTTTTTTTTTAAAATCCCAAATTAAAAAAAAAAAAAAAAAAAAAAAAAACAATTCTACAAGGGGAGTTCCCCATGGGAAAATTTTTTTTTTTTAAATATTTTTTTTAAAAAAATTCCTAAATAAAAAAAAAAAAAAAAAAAAAATTCCACAAGGGGAACTCGTCTCTTCAAGAGACGAGTTCCCCATGGGAAAATTTTTTTTTTAAAAAAAAAAACTATTTTTTTAATAAAAAAATTCCCAAATTAAAAAAAAAAAAAAAAAAAAAAAAAAAAAAAAACAATTCCACGAAGGGGACTCCCCATGGGAAATTTTTTTTTTTTTTTTTTTTTTTTAAATTCCTAAATTAAAAATATAAAAATAAAAATAAAAAATAAATTCCACAAGGGGAACTCGTCTCTTGAAGAGACGAGTTCCCCATGGGAAATTTTTTTTTTTTTTAAATATTTTTTTTTAAAAAAATTCCCAAATTAAAAAAAAAAAAAAAAAACAAACAAACAAACAATTCCATAAGGGGAACTCGTCTCTTTCAAGAGACGAGTTCCCCATGGGAAATTTTTTTTTTTTTTAAATATTTTTTTTTTAAAAAATTCCCAAATTAAAAAAAAAAAAAAAAAAAAAACAAACAAACAATTCCATAAGGGGAACTCGTCTCTTGAAGAGACGAGTTCCCCATGGGAAATTTTTTTTTTTTTTAAATTCCTAAATTAAAAATATATATAAAAAAAAAAATTCCACAAGGGGAACTCGTCTCTTCATGGGAAAATATTTTTTTTTTTTAAACAAAATTCCTAAATTTAAAAAAAAAAAAAAAAAAAAACAATTCCACAAGGGGAACTCGTCTCTTCCATGGGAAATTTTTTTTTTTTTTTAATTTGGGAATTTTTTTATAAAAAAAATATTTAAAAAAAAAAAAAATTTTCCCATGGGAACTCGCTCTTTCGTCTCTTCAAGAGACGAGTTCCTTTGTGGAATTATTTTTTTTATTTTTTTTTTAATTTGGGAATTTTTTTAAAAAATAATTTTTTTAAAAAAATTTTCCCATGGGAACTCCTTAGTTCCCTTGTGGAATTGTTTTTTTTTTTTTTTTTTTTTTTCAATTTGGGAATTTTTTTTTCCATGGGAACTCAAGAGACGAGTTCCCTTGAAGAATTGTTTTTTTTTTTTTTTTTTTTTAATTTGGGTATTTTTAAAAAAAAAAAAAATTTCCCATGGGAACTCGTCTCTTCAAGAGACGAGTTCCCTTGAAGAATTGTTTTTTTTTTTTTTTTTTTTTTAATTTGGGTATTTAAAAAAAAATTAAAATTTTTTTTTTATTTTTTCCATGGGAACTCGTCTCTTGAAGAGACGAGTTCCCTTGTGGAATTGTTTTTTTTTTTTTTTTTTTTTTTTTTTTTTTTTATTTGGGAATTTTTTTATAAAAAAAATAAAAATAAATTTTCCCATGGGAACTCGTCTCTTCACTTGTGGAATTGGTTTTTTTTTTTTTTTTTTTTTTTTTGGGAACTTTTTTATAAAAAAAAATATTTAAAAAAAAAAAAATTTTCCTATGGGAACTCGTCTCTTCTCTTGAAGAGACGAGTTACCTTGTGGAATTGTTTTTTTTTTTTTTTAATTTGGGAATTTTTTTTAAAAAATATATATTTTTTTTTCCATGGAACTCGTCTCTTCAACAGACGAGTTCCCTTGAGGAATTGTTGTTTTTTTTTTTTTAAATAATAATTTGGGAATTTTTTAAAAAAAATATATTTTTTTTTCAAGGAACTCGTCTCTTCAAAAGACGAGTTCCCTTGTAAATGGGGAATTTTTTTAAATACTAATTTTTTTTCATGGAACTCGTCTTTTGAAAAGACGATTTCCCTTAAAGATGATTTTGGTTTAAAAAAAAAATTATCCGCTGAACCTCTCTCCTCTCTCCTCTCTCCTAATTGGCAAATCCTCTTTCCTAGGTGGCAAAAACTACCGTATATTTGTAATAACTTCTTCTACTACAGTAATTTAAGCATAACTTTTTTAAATTACCGTACTATTGAGAAAAATCCGATTATGCATGTCTTCATCAGCGGTATTATGATTCCATGTGTGAGTAGTCATTGGTTGATTGATTTCTTGATAAGCATAAATCTTTAGGTAAATGATAGAATAAGGTGACCCTAAGAGTTTACTCAACCTTCGTTTTCTACACAAATTTTTATTTTTGAAATAAAAAATAGTATGAATTTTCACATAAATGGCAGATATGATTAATCCAATCTCTATATTAGATATGATTTTATTTTAATTATTAATTAATTATGCATGTAAAAAATTAGTTATTCAAAGTTCTTTCAATAAAAATATTATATGCGAGTGAGAATCCTTGCAACAAGAGCCACGTTGTGTGATAACACATACTACCTTCTGCATGTGCTCGTGGGGTGGTAATAAAATTGCAAAGTTATTTTCATGTTTCATGACACAAGAACATTAAGTTGGTCGTGTGTTTTAAAACTTGTTTTTAAAATCGTTATTAAGTTAAAGAAAAAAATAGTTTTTAGTATTTTATGAAAATAAGGATGTTTGATAAGTTGTGTTTAAAAAATAGGTTTTTTAAAATAAATAAATAAATAAAAAGCTTGTTTAAATAAGTTGTTTTTATTTTTTTTATTTTGTAAAAACATTGTCAATTCAATTTATTTAATATGAATTAAATTTAATTTTAGTCTTATTAAAAATAAAAATGGCTTTATAATTATAAATAAATTAAAAAATAAATAGTGTTTAGTAAAACATAAATAATAATATTATAATAAAATCATAAATTATATTTGTTTTATAAAAAAAAATATTTTAGTGTATACTAGAAACATAAAGATATTAACATCTTGGTAAATTTTTTGGTTGAAAATAAATAAATTAATTAACATAATAATTTTTAACTATATTTTATTTAAAATAATAATAAGTAAAGTATAATTTATTTAATACTTAAATGAGTCAAAATTTTCAATTGACACATTTAGTACTAAATTATGAACATAATATTTTAAAATGTTTTGGTTAAATCTGCAATTAATTAGATTGATTTTTTGAATTCAAAATTATTCTTAGAAATTTAAAAAAAAATATTAAAGAATTTAAATTATCAATTACATCTTAATTTATAATTTATTTACCTAAATTCAAAAAAATATAGTTGTGAGTATAAAAGAAATAATAAAGTCATGACTCATGACTAATAATATATCGGTTTTGATTTATTATTTCTTTTAATAATTAGATCTATTTTTAAATTCTAAATTATTTTTAAAAATTATTAAATTTATTAATAAATTCAATACAAAGTGTCACTTGATTTGAAGTTCATTTTTATAGTGAGAAAATTTACAAAAATATAATTATGTAAAAAAAATAATGATAACAGTGTCATTATGAACCAACTTTTATCCATAAATTTCAGTATTAATAACTTTATTATTTAAGTTTTAAATTATTTTTAAAAATTGCTAAACGTGTTAATGAATTCAACACATTAAGTCTTGTTTAATTTGAAACTTATTTATTAGGTGAAAAAATAAAAAAAAAATGATTCTATATAAAATAAAAGCAATAGAGTCATTATAAACCAATTTTTGTCCATAAATTTATGGTATTCATTGAATCATTATTTGAGTTTTAAATTATTTTTAAAAATTATTACACTCATTAATAAATCCAATGCATTAAGTCATGTTTAATTTGGAGTTCATTTGACTAGTGAAAAAAAAAATCAAAAAATAATGATTCTATGTAAAAGAGAAACAATAAATTTGTTCTAAACTAATTTTTATCCATAAATTTCTAATATTAATTGGTTTATTATTTGAGTTTTAATATACTTTTAAAATTATTAGACTTGTGTAGACCCTCATTTTGGCCTAAGTAATTTTTATTATTTTTGGAGCACTTTGCTGGCAACATGGTTTAGAGTGGGGGTCGGTTTCCTTTGGAGCCACATGCATGGGACGCATGGCCAAGCACACACCACCACCTCGCCATGGTGGTGGTTGAGATGGGATTGGTTCTGAACGGATGACAGTGAATGAGATAGGGAGCAGTGGAATGGATGAGGAGAGAGTTTTTCAAAGGGGTCTAGATTTTGGGAATTGGGGGAAGGGTGGCAAAGGTTGACAGAAAAAAAAAAAAAAAAAAAAAAAAAAAAAAACAAAGGAGAGGGGTCCGGAAGGGGGTAGCAGCACAAGTAAGTTTTCTACATCCTACTGATTTTTTTTTTTCACACGGTTCATTATATTTTGCGCATATGACGATTCTATTTTGGCGCTGGAATAGGAGCATTGGAAACTTTTGCATATTCTTATGGGATTTGAGTTTGTTTGCATGCATTTTCATGCTTGATTTCTAATATGTTTCTACGACCTTGTTTAGGAAGCCGCCTAGGAATGATGGGAAGAATGTACGACTGGGACTCCTGGATAACTACCAGCAAGTTCCGAGCAGAAAGAGGCGTCTGGTGGTTCCTTTCGTTAGTAGTGATCTCGAACAACTTGTTCAAACGGATGAACGAAGTTTTTTCCACCCACTCTACTAGACGACTCCTTTTATCCCTACCTGCACCAACCAAAGCAAAAAATGTTAGCATTAAAACAACATCGGTTCAATAGAAAAAGCAAAAGAATGAGCGCTCAAGGCCATCCCTACCAGGAATTTTCAGTGAAAAGTTAGGGTGAAAATCCCTTTCTGGATGCTCTATTAAGCCAGCCCATAGTCCCCGAACTAGGACATACCTTTTAGCTTCCCCTTATTCAAATCAGGAAGACCAATCACCAGTTGGAGGGACGGGATATGGGCAAACATGTTAAAGATATCCTTTTTGCCCTTCTTAATAGTGTAGACGAAGAGAACCTCCAGTAGAGAGAGGTCCAAATGGAAAATCATATTCAAGATGCTGCAACCCATCAGCACTCGGATGATGTTAGCGTGGATGTAGGCTGGAGGAATTTGGGTGTAGTGCAAGAATTGTTTGTAGAGAGATGGAAGAGAAAAACGAAGCCCTGCATTGAACTACTCCTTGCTAAAAAAGATCGCACCTTAAGTTGCCTTCTCGGTGGACGTCGGATCCTCATCCACTAACTAAATGGAAACACCCTTCAAAATGAAGAAGCGCTCGCGGAATTCCCTCTCATTAAGGAGCTCGGTAGGCTTCCCCGAACTAGGCCATTCGAAACTTATGCCTGCTTGGCCATCCTTCCCGTCTTGCCCAACTGCGTTGGATGAGGCGATATCTTTTTTCGCAGACATCTTGGAGCAATGGGCCGAGTTGGACCTGCATGACACAATGTCAATAGTTAGAAAGCAACTACCCAGCCCTATCGCCAAAAGGCAGTGCCCCAAGACATCCAACGGGCTAACATATCCAATTATGGCCTGCCCTATTCAAGGTACCCAACTCCACTCAACAGTCTCCAATCTTGATCGAGGATTTTCCTACTATGACACCCCAAACACACAAAGGAAGAATAAGTGCCAGACAGACTCAACAGAGCCTCAAAGCACGGAAACAACAAAACCTAACCCTAATAGAGGTTAGTAGGGTGCGCCACTGACAAGACCTACTGCCTCAGGAAAGTTATGCACCATCTTCTAAAAACCTCAAAATAGCCATTTTGTGGCTGACCAGAACTCTCAACAATCCCTGAAGAGGTTTGAAAAATATTTTAACCTGTCTTTTCTGTCCAGACAAAACGATCAGGTTAAAAGGGGGTATTGTAGGGGGCTTCCCCATGTGATCATGTGGCAGGTCACCTTTGCTCCACGTGGCACCTTTCTATCTCTATCTAGACGAACAGATCCGGATATCCAATCCAAATTAGAAGTATTAGTAGTCGGTCACGCTGTGTTCCTCTAAAACTACACAATGCATTCCAGATGGGTTTCCTGACCCACTCTCACGGGCAATCATTCTCCTTATGCCAGAAACATGCTTGATGGGACGTCACCCTATCTCCGCAGGCGACCTGCTACATGCTGCACCATACCGCCTGCAGACTGAAGTGACACGTGAACCATCAAGTCACCCTCACTAGCAATCCTTGTCAGTCGCCTAAAGGGTGATGATTGCTCTATCACCAACTGTGTTGTCATCATGACCACGAAAGTTAAGAAGCCATCCTAACACAGATGTGACACCACTCCAGACACTATAAGAGCCCTCTTCCATCTCAAAATCAAGGTATGTGCACACACACATGTAATAGAGACTCCTTTTTAGCTCCTAAAAGAGGACAACCTCTCAAGTTGACTTTCATCATTTGACTTGAGCTTTGGAGGGTGTGTCTGGACAACCTGTCTTGATATCTTTTGCAGAAAAGAAGGGAGAAGCATCACTCCTAGTTGACCAAGTGACATCAACAGTATAGGAAAAAAGAAGAGATCTTATTACTCTCTAATTAGGGGCACAAATAACAATGAGATTCCATATTAAGATCATGCACCAAAAAGAAGGCAAACACTAGATCATTTTAGAAGCATCTCCATAGCACATGGGAAGAGGGATTGATTTTTTCGGTGAGGTAGGAGATCATAAGAGATTTTTTTCCAGAAAAGAGGCACTAAAAAGAAGAGGGAGGAAAAAGAAGGACAGAGGAAGAGAGTAGAAAAAAAAAATGAGAATAAGGAGTTTTGGGGAATATAAGAGTTCGAGAAAAGATTCTAGGTTATGGGAGAAGAGTAGAAGGAAAGTAAAACATAGGAGGAGCAAAATCAGAGGAATGCTTTAAGGAATGGCTATTACAGATTACTTCTTCATCTTTGTTATTACCCTACTCTTTAATCATTTCATACTGTCTTTAGATATTCATTTATTGATTTGAGGTGTGGGTAGCAAATGTCTAGATGTTCTTTATTGATGTCTAAAATGCTTTCAGATTTGTTGCTACTATGTCCAACTATTGTTTCTTGGTTCATGATTGAGAAATAATACAAATCGGGTCCAATTTTGTTGTGTATTGTTTAAAAAGCATATTTAGAAAACATATTCCTATTATTTTGTCTTAAAATTCATTGTCTCTTATGAAGTGAAGTTTTATATGTAGGTTTAATGACTTGTTTTTATTCTTTGTTTTTTTCTTTACCTTATAGTTTTCCTCTGTTCCTGATATATTTTTTCAATGTGCATAAGTATGTGCATCATCAGTTGATGATGCCGGGAATGACTTCTGGATGGATTTTTGGTTTGAGTTATAAGTTATTGTTGCTCTAGTCAATGTATTTGGGACTGCATCCTTTGAAATAAGGAGATTGTTGAATACTCCCTCTCAGTTCATTGGTCTTATTGCATGATTTTGGTGAAATTTGTGATTTTGTATCCAATAAATGGATGGGAATACTTCTAAAGAAGAGAGTGATAGTATTGATTGGAGCATTAACGATAAGATAGAAACTTATAACTTGCCTCTATCGTTTAACTCAAGTTTGATCATTCTCGATGGAGAAGCCTCTATTGCCCCAGGGAAGTGAGAATAATCAATGGTCGAACATGAAGGAATTCAGCAATGTATCAGCTGCATTATTCAGAAATATCAAAAAGCATTTCTCTGTTCTCTTTTTGTGCCTTGACAATATCTACAGAAGCCCGGCTGTTGAGGGTGACTACACCGATGTTGTCAAGAAGAGAGGCTTGGATTCCAAGTTCAAAATTGATTCTGTTGGCACCATAACTTATTATAAAGGCCCTAATATCTCCAAGTGAAGGTTGAAACAAAATTAGTGGCAAAAGATCTTGGAATAGTTTATCTCCATAATGATTTAATATATAGAGATACAGCTAAAGAGGAGAGTGAAATGATTCAATCAACTTTCGATAGTGAGGAATGCATCCTTGGGAATGGAAATCATGGGTCTTGGTATGGAATGGAAACCACAGCCGAAAAACCCTAGTCTTGTTCAAAGCTCTGGAATAACTACCACCTCTGAAATTTCCTCTGTTTCAATTGAATCTAGCATCAAGACACAACCTATATTAGGACGAAGCTGTTATGACCCTACCTTTTGTGGATTGCCCTAGTTGTGATATTCTCATGGCTACAATGCTTAATGAAGTAGCAATTATGGATGGGACATTGACTCTAAGGTTAGAGGACTTGGAAGAATTGGAGCTATTGTTGAAATCACAATGTTTCTTGATACTCCTTATATTTTTTTTCATGCCTTCACATGTACTGAAACAGAGGAGTAGCAGTTATAGGTCCTTGGACAACTAAACTCAATGGACAATTGTAAAAATCATTTGTTATAGAAAATTCGAAGCTAATTCGAACAAAGTTGGAAACTGCATATGAGGATTTCAACAATATTATTGACACACTAGATGACTGCACCATGTACAAGAGAATATCGTCAAGCTTCCTAAAGATTTGCAAACTGACTCAGTGAGGATTGTTGTGGGATTTGAGGTCAAATCATTTAGTGTTAAACGTAAATGTGAAATAGAATGGAATGGCAATAAACGTTTAATAACTTATGACCCCTATGCAAAACTCATTATCATTAATTCCAGTGTCTCATCATGCATGTCCAATTAGAATGTTGTATCATGTAATGCATTACTTAATGAATATGCTCCGGTGGGTGATAGAAAAGAAGTTTTGAAACTAGTCTATCAGGGAATCAAAACTTAAGTTCAGCAAGTTCACTTTGTCCACTGTCTCTAAGGTTTTGGCAAACTTGAAAAATTCGAGAAAGCCTAGGTTGTGCATTCTCTGGTTATCAAGATTGGTTGGGAGCTTGAGAAGCTTCGGGTTTGTTGTCTTCTTGATATATTCTCCAATTCTACTGGAAAAAAACCCATTTCTCTAAATCTCTCAAACCGAAAAATAGATCCATTTAACTCTGATGGCTATGGTTCTTCTCCCACTAAATTAACAACGTCTGAAGAGACATCCAACATGCCAGAACTCCTTTTCTGGGGCTTCCATACCTCATGTTGTCTAGGATAACTAATTCTAGAAACATAAGAGGGCACAAAGACATTGTTTGCCATGATACATTTACACCAACTCAAATGTCCGACAAAAACAATGTGTGGGAGAAGTGACTTCCTAACATGAACGTCATTGCTTATATAGGGATCTATGTAGTTCGGATGAAGATAATACTCAGCAAGTGGGCCTTAAACACTCCCACTATGACCATGGCTTTCATTTGATTTTTAGAAAAAAACAACAGTAGTTACCCCAAAGAAGTGGTGCCTATGATCCTACCCCACGACAACATGGGTCGTATGCACAAACACGGATTTTCAGTACATTCTTCATGTGCTTAACACCGATGTCAATGGGAAATAGAAGATCGTGCTTTTCTTCACTTCCATCAAGGGTATAGGTCACCGTTTTGCCAACATTGCCTATAAATAAGAAATCAATAGAGACTAAACTATTCACCTATGGAGGTCTGCAAGATTGTTGAAGGTCAAAGATATTCCAAGAGGTTGAATGAGAGACTGATTACTACTTTACTGAAGGTGACTTATCAACGTCCTCATGAAAGGGGCCTTGTGAGTGAAGCAAGGGAAGCTTTGTTTAGTTTCCATGCATGGTTAGATTGTAATTGTGCATATATTGTCTAATGTCCACTCAAACACCATGGAAATGCATAGTAAGGTTAGGACACATATAATGACGGGGTATTTTAGGTCACTTTGGAATTTCAAGTTTGAAAATTCTTATTTTTTGCGAAAAGTCAAAAAGGTAATTGAAGAACACGTGTCAATTTTGGGTTGATGAAGTTTGAAAGATTTTATTAGTCAATCAAGCGAGTTGTATTTTATACCACATTAACCTTTAGTAGGAAGTTTTTTAGGATCGTAGAAATAAAAAATTTTCGAAAAAAAGATTAATTAAAAATCAAATTAAATTACTTATTAATAAAATTAAAATATTTGTGTTGGTATTAAATAATTTGTTTTGTGAGGTGTTAAAAAAATGAAAATGAAAATGAATTAAGAAATGAATGGAAATTAAATTGGGAACTAAAAACAAAAAAAAAAAATCAAAATAATAATTAAAAAAAACAAGAATTTTGGGGTCTTAGGCAGCTGACCACTTTAAGTAGCTTAGTTTAAAAGAAAAATAAAAGGAAGAAAAGAAAGAGAAAGAGAAAAGGGAATGAAAGTGGTAGTGAGCTCGCGAACTGAAAGGGGAAATAGCGTCGTTACTCTTTGTTCGACGATTTTGAAAGCTAAACAAGCTCTGTTTTGCGTGAAATTTTAAACGAGCATTCTACTCAACACGAGGAACATTTGTACAATGTCAGATTTCATTTTTAATGGTCAGATTCCTAGACCGGAGGTAGGAAAGCTTAACCCTAAAACTTTTATTTAATGTCTTTTTCTTTGATATTATGGATGATGATATGTAATTTCATTGCATTTCATATGCATCATGGTTGTGTTAAGGAAAATAAAAATTGTTGAAAGGTTGCATGAAATGGGAAAAAGAAAAAATAATAAAATAATGATGAAAAGTAAAGGCCCGTGAGAGGTGAATTAAGAAGGGAGTAAGATCTCTAAGTAAAAGACCCAAAAACTCTACCCTAGGAAGACTCCAAATGGGGAGTGTATTTGGGTACAAACGCGTATCCTTCAGTGAAAGCCCGAGAACGACAGTGCATTGTATGACTGTGTGTCACATATCCATATGCATTTTATTTAATTGTTGAAAATTATTGAATTGTTATAATTATAGAAATTAAAATGTTTGGGTTGATTAATTTATGGTGGAATGTTTATTTTGTGTACATTTGAACCTTAGTAATCCTAATTAATCTCCTTGGGTGTGAGACACCCTACTCAGGAATATGGAATGCTCACCCCTTCATTCTTAAATCTTTTTAGATGCAGAGTGGCTCCTGAGTATCAGTATATGGGACAAGGAGGGCTTCAAGATGCCATAGGGGATTTTGGAGCATATTAGAGGACTTTGTCATATTTTGTTGTGTTTGGTTATTTGAAAACATGTTATAGTGGATTGTTAAATTATGTAATCTTAAATGGGCTTATTTTGGATTAAACTTTCTCATACTGTGGACTTTCATTTTAAACTTAGGTTAGAGATCTTATTGTTATTGAATTTTCTTGTTGTTCTTGAGTAGTTGTTTGTATAATGATGAATTGGAATGTTAGTTGGAGGGAACTTTAGTGTGATTTATGTTTTTTAAAAAATAATAATTTCAGGGCGTTTTGGTTGACTGCCAACTTGGATTAGGAGGAACTCTTAGGGTCAAACCTTTGACCTACAGTCATGGGCCACATTCTGGCTCGCCCGGAATTCGAGTTGTGACAATATGGGTGCATAAAAGGCTCATCACTTTAGACCCTTCAGCTCTTAAGGTTGGTTCCTACAAGTAGCCATAAGTGGTGTTTGCTAATAATGATACTATGGTGATTCACAATGGGAAAACAATCTTTCCTTCTGACATGAAGACTAAAGAAACTTCAATCTTAGGCAACTTGCATATTACGATTTTGCTTCTTTCTTTGAGAAGTCAAAGATTTTAGATGTCATGCATTCACCTAGGTATATGTGGCCGGCTTCTTTCTAGCCTTCCAAGGTGCACTATTCACCACCATTCCACCCTCAGGCCCCACTTGCTTGACTTTAACTTGCATGGTCACCTTTCATAGCTATTTTATTTTAAGGTGCATGTGGCATTTTTCCTCGTTTTCCCCTCCATGCATTATGTTAAGACACGTGGTTCATCTTGCATTCTTCATCATTACTTTCAAAAATTGATCCTTAAAAAATCCAATAATTTTGACTCCTTAATTCTTTTTCTTCCTTAGAAGTTTTATGTCTCTGAAATTTAGTTTTAATAAATTTTGTTGCCACATTTCATTCCAACATACACTTTCTTGTTTTCTTTAATTTTATATGAATTTTTGGTTCTCCTTATTTTTTTCAATATACATGAATAAAATTCGATAATTCCAAAAATAATGAAATTCACCTAAATTCTCATGATCCTTCCTCTATAGTCATTAGAATAATGGAATTCATAGCATTAATTCATGCAAAAAATAAACTAGGCCTTCATGGAAACCCAAAATTCATGATATTTTCTTTGATAATGATTCAAGTAAGATGATTGTTTGATATTTGATTAACGTTGATTCATCCTGTGATACATGAGATTGTTTTATACCTGTTGTTGAGCTAACCTAGTTTTCCATTGAAGCGCTCAGCTTACTTCACAAGTACACTCTTTCTCCTCTCATTTCAAAATTCTATGAATATGTATGTCATTGAGAACTATATCCATGTTTGATACTATACTTGGGTGTCTTGATGTTTGTTTGATTTTCTCTAATAAAATGCATATTGAGTTATATAATATCTAAACTAACCATGATGTTTTGTGATAGCGCTTAAGTTGCGGATTCAAATACGTATACCATCCTTTCTTTATGATTGTGTTTTTAATTGACATGCTAGAGTTAATAGAATTTTGAGATTACCTTAACTTATCTAGGTATCCATAATCAACTGATTAATTGTCATATTTCCCTCAACTTGGCCAGTAGAGACCTCTGAGGGTCTAAAGAAGTGTTATATCTTTAAGGTACCTTCCCAATAGGTAACCTGATCCCTAGACCAAGATTCAAGCTTTTCGAAGACATGTTTTTCCAAAACCATGGAGTCATTTTTTAAAAAAGTTTTCTTTATTGTTATATTTTCTCTTTTTAAAATAAAATAAAATAAGTGGCGACTTTGATTTTACTAAAACTAATTTTTCACCATTAAAAGCGAGAGTCATCAATCGAGTGGGGACACACGTGAAAAATACAAGTCCATAGTTGTGTGATTGTTTGTCTCTATTTACTATCCCACTTTAGATCATAAGTTTTTTAGATGCACGCACACCCTTCATTGTGCACTTTAGATTACTCCTTAGTGTAGAGAAATGTGAGAGTCTTCATCATTAGGAAACCCTTTAGGAAGTAAGGCAGTGTATGTGTGAGGTGATGAGCACCTTGCATGGAAGCACCCTGTCTCTTCAAAGGCATGCAAGAGGTTGCATACCACTGGAGGGTATGATAATTAAAAACCTCTTCAGCCGACAATAGTGATAGAACCCAAACCCATACTACAATTTTAAAACTTTTTTGTAGAAAAATATATATTTTGAGAAATAAAAGCATAAATGCAAAACCAAACCTAAGCTTAAACCCTAGTAACTTCCCAAAATGCCAATGAAAAATCCAAGTGCCCAAATTTACAACGAGTCCCAAAGAAAAGCAAAAGAAACTCGAACAACAGTGCTCCAAAAAAAACCCTAAAGCTCCATTATAGAAAAGAGTTGGGAGATGAGTGAAGATTGAAAGGAGAGGAATGGCGAAAAGAAAGACTAAAAAAATAGGGTAAGGGCATAGATGGTTGGTGAGCCTCCTCCATTTTCTAGGTTACCAAACAAAGAACCCAAGAGAGAGAGAAAGAGAGTGCTTACCTTAGGTTCCAAGTTTTCAGAGGGTGAGGTAGGAACCGTCATTGGCGTTGGTGGAAACCAAAGCAAAAGGGACGAAGGTTGCCTCATAACAAGATTTTCCCCTTTCTAGAATGAGAGCAATAGGTTAGGGCTTTTTAGATTTTTTTTTTTTCGATTTTTAATTTTTTTGTCTTTTTAAGGTTTCTAATGTGGAGGCTAAGCTGGCCGAATGAGAAGGGTAATTTGGGTATGAAATCACACCTCAGCCCAGAGTGCATGAAATTGCAAATATTTTGGCCCTCTATTCATATTTCTTGCTTTTCCCAAAGTTGGGCCTTGAAAATCCCAATATTTTCACATTAATAGTCCAAAACATACTTTTCCCAATTTATATTAACTATAATGTATAAATATAATATAATAATTGACTCTTTCAAGAAGGTCACTCTACTAACTTAAGGTTTATACAAAATAAACATTCATATATATATATATATATAACAACTATTTTTGTCTTAGTATTAATTCCATGTATTGGTAGGGAATGAATTATATTAACTAATTGTGATGATTTTTTTATTATAATCATTTTTCTACTGAATGGTGGGCAATAGCTTTTGCTATTGGCGTAGAGAATTCAAAGGAGAACAAACCACAACTTGGTTTTTATAAAATTTAGGTTATGTTTAATTCTAAAAGAAATTGAGGGAAAATAGGAGGAAAAGAAAATAGAGAGGAAAAAAATGAAAAAAATAAATAAATAAAAAGACAAAATAGATTTAAAATCAATAAATTATTTTTATATGTTCTTTCACACTCATTTCACTTATTTTCCTTCATTATTTGAGGATTAAATAATTTTAAAATGCATAAAATTTTAATTATAATAATATTTGATTTTCATTTATATTTTTCATAACTAAAAGATTAATGTTATAACTATAGTCCAAATAAATACATGAGGAAGATCTTTGTAGCTTGAGTTACAGTCTCTAATATTGGTAACTTCTCTTCTCAAAGAAACTATTAAAGTTTCTTATTACTCCCCCGCCCTTTCATATCCTAGGTATAGATGGACACCAAGAACTTGATTAGAAGAAAAATAGAAGAGAGATGAAGAGACTCAAACCTCATGGAGGAAAGGATTGATAGACTCACCAATGAGTCTACTATTTATAGGCAATTAACCTTATTGGTAAAAGATAAGGATTCCAAATTGAATGGATAGTTATCTTCATTTTGTTTTTGATCAATATAATTCAAAAAGAAAAAGAAAAAATAATTTAATGGAATCTTATTTACTTATTTATCATTCTTTTCATTTAACCCACATGTGGACGGTGACTTTAAAAAAAAAAATTTAATTCTAACAATAGCAAAACCAAACATGGGAAACCATTTTTCTTAATATTTCAATTGTTGTTTTTCTCTTTTATATAAATATTAAATAGATTGAATATGTATAAGTTTATAATTAATTTTAACCATATTTGATTTTTTTTTTTTTAACTATTTTCTATAAACCAAATGTAAAAAAAAATCATTTTTTTAATAATAAGTTCCTTTGCTTAGTATTTTTTTTTTAATCAAACATAATAACATAAATATTTCACAATGGATGATAGTATGAAAAATATATATATATATATACATTGTAAATCCAAATCCTACAATCTTGAACTTTTTAAAAAATTAGTTGGTCAATAGTCCTACAACATGACTTGGAGGAGAAAGTCATGTATTGGAACGGCCTCAAAAGAATGGCTTCATTCATAAATGCATTGGCTTCCCATAATAATGTAGATAATATTAATATTTGATGCTTTGCTTGTGCTTCAAAAATGAAAGAAATTAAGAAAAACTAGATACCAGATACACCAACTATGGCACTTTAGGGGCCTGCTTTTCATATAACATTATAAAGGCATAAGTAATATGTTACTCCATCTTACAATTATTGGATTACATGGTAGACCAAAAAGAAAATTAAACCTGATAGATATTCATTCTCATATAGATGGAGGAGGAGCAAACTGGTTTTTTGGTGGTGGACACTTCTCAATCAGCTCCGTAGCCTTTGAAAAAATTTGGTCTTCTTTGCTACTGAACTCGGGTATGGCCACAAGATAGGGTGTCAACGATTTGTGGCAATCGATTCCAACCAACCCTAGTTGTTCACAATAATGACTAGCGATCGTCGGGCCATCTTTGAATAAATAATCGAAGATCTGTGGCCCGCAACCTCTGGTCACCTTCCGTACGCACGCTTTCAAATATTGATAATATGGTAGTATAGACTCGGTATCTAGGTCGGTATTGTAGGGACCACCTCCAAACGCCCGCGTGGCAACCCCGCACAGCACCCCTCCATGGGACACGTGGTACACCAACTCTCTATCCGGATCCCCTCAGGGGGGCATACGGCACTCTCAAATCCACTATCCGGACGATCCCCTCTCTTGTCCAGATATGTTGTCCGGACCCAGCACTAGCGACTTAACCGAAAGCCTTGGCCGTGAAACCTGGGTCATCTGGTCTACACTGCCAGAGGTGCTTCCGACGGGACCATACTGAGTCACTTCAGACAACCTATCACAGCCCGCATTTCCCCGCCTGCAGAGCGAAAGGACAGGAATGACAGCAAGTCATCTCCCACGATTTCTGACAGCCACCTATAGAGCGATGATGGCTCTGCCACTACCTCAACGCCATCATGACAAGCCAAAAAGTCTTCCCACCATTAAAGAGGATAGAGCTTCTGACACTATAAAAGGGTCCTCATGCGAAGAGAGAAGGTAAGCTTTCTTACTCAGCAAAAAGAGAAGATTGATTATCAGAGAGAAGGCTAACAAAACCATCAGAGGGTGTGTCCGGGCAACCTATCCGGACCTCTTTTGCAGGTTGATTGAGGCAAGAATCATCTTCAGTTGAAAGGGAGTGTCCATCTGGCTATTGCGAGGACCCCGATGACGCAAGGCTTCAACAGGTATCTAGGGCGTCGTACTCAATATTAGAAGGGCTGGGAGAGACTGCGGGTGTAAAACCAACATCATCATCTATCACATTCCCTAAGGCCATGACTGCCACACTAGCTAGGAGGATTAACCCCATGGTATAGACATTGCCAAAGCTTGCCATGATGCTTTACGCGGTTATGTCATTCTCTTTAGCTAGCAGTATAGATGGGAGGGATACCTGTATTTTCTTGAGGTAGATGGTGGGAACAAGTGCTTGATATAAATATGGGTTGGAGAGTTGGGAATTATGTCTTGTTCCTAGATTTTATTTTCTTCCTTTTCATTTCCACTAAATGTTTTTTTTTAATTTCATTATTGTATAGTTCAAATTTAATGCTAAATAATGAGACGAGTTTCATTGTTTTCATATTGTATTTGGTACATTAATTGAATGAAACTAATCAGTAGACTTTAATATTTCAAATGTTTTATTAATTGAAGAGTTATGGCTTCTTCGCTCATCATGCTCTCCCTCGTTATTAATGAAGTAGGATGATAAAAAATGGCTACATAATACAAGGGCATTGTTGGGGTAAAAATGAAAAAATGAAGATAATAATTGGAGGAAAGAAAACCCATAATATGTAGTTCTCGAGGAGAGAAAGCTAAACATGGAATATCAATGAAATTTGCCAATTAAAATCTTAATCAACTCCTTTCGAGTACTTATAGCTAAGATGCATGCACTTATTTTTGTATGGAAAGAGCATATAATTCCATGTGCTAGGGAGCCCTAGAGCAATCAACATACCAATGCACGTTCGAAGGCGCATGACCTTGCCGGTACCTAGTGGACCGGCCTAACTCAATTCATGGACAACCAATTTCAAGGATAAAAATATTGGGTAGTATGGATATTTAATGACAATTTAAAAAAAAAATCATTAAAAACAAAAGTCATTATCTTCACTTTTTGTAGTAGTGTGATATATCATAATATATCTAGAAATATCAATGAAATTTTATAAAAAAATTCAATGAGATGAAAATTGATCAAAACTTTGAGAAATATCAAATTTTTTTTTAAGAAATGATAAAACAAACAATAAAACAAATATTAAGATTGTTTTATTAAATAAATTAATATATGTATGTGTGGACCCCGCATTTCTGCACGCATGCATTTCCCACTTAATGACGCAACTCGCTTTTCATTCATTTGGTGAAGAGCTCTTAAGTAAGCACTGGGCAGTTTTGTTTCTTTTTTTTATGCTCTGTTTTCTATGGGTATTCCGGGTGCATAGTGTTATGTGTATCACCGAATTCATCCCGACCTCTCATTTTTCTAACCTCAACCTCCTCAACACAAAGAACGGTTTTACCCATGAGAACTAGATATCCTCCGCAGCCCAGAACATCCAAAAATAGCCGCCAACCTTACATTGTTAGTCGTCATGCCGGTCATTGAACCTCTGTCGAGTCCTGGGGAACTGGCCGCGCCACCTCCCATATCCCTCATGTTCCAGGTGGTGGTACTCACCGCGCTAGCTCTGGAGCCCGGATCCGCGCCGACTCCAACACCTATGAGTGTGGCCATGCCGAGTTCAGAAATGAAAAGAAGAGAGTTTGCACTCTCTCAAAACACCAGTGGAGATCTCTCCGGAGCAAAGTGAAAATGTCGAAGCTACCTAGGCCGAAGTGAGCTACAGCCAATGGTGTTGAGAAGCCTGAGATGCCGCCGTCAACAGTAGGGTGGGCGGGCGTGCCTCAAATGTTGGCTCCACCGACCAAACTTTAATCCCACCTTATTTTGAGAAATATATTACAAAATTGTATTTTGATAAATATGATAGCCTATTAGATTTCCTAGTTTTCATATCACATCGAACTTTTTCCTGGCTCTTGTGAACTACTACTGGATAATCTGAATCTTGTGCTGAGACTAATAAATATGATAGCCTATTAGATTTCCTAGTTCAACATTGTTTTCTGATTGGTGATGGTTCTCATTGTCGCCTTTCTTCATCCTTCAGATTTAATATCCAATTGGAGTTAATAGTAGAGCTACCAATTCCACCACCTCCAATGAGGATACCCATAATGACGGATATTTCATCATGGAGTGAGAAAAGTATTAGTTGGCTTAACTTTGAAGGCAACAAGGATTTCGGTCCAGTAAACTGAATAGGCTGATTGCATGGGAAAATGGGTTTCTGGTATGGGCATGATAAACATATGCATGGAAAATGGTTATGGTGGTAAAGGGTATGGAAAATGGGTTTGTGGTGGCTTTTTTTTTATTTGTTTATTCCTTAAGGATACGCCCGTACACGTTTGGCCAATGATGTTAATGCCATATGTCTTTTGTTTTATTATTTTCTTATATTTCTTCGACTTTTGATGCCAAAAATTTGATTTTCAAAATTTTAACCTTAAGATAATTTTCCAAAACTCCAATTTTAATTAAATTTTTCAAAACTCCAATTTTTAAGTTTAATTTTCAAAACTTTAACTTCCCAAGCTTTAATTATTTTCAAATTTAATTTTCAAAATTTCCATTTTTCAAATAATTTTCCAAAGTTCCAATTTTCAAATTCAATTTTTCTTTTTTTAAAGATTCCAATTCTTAAATTTATTTTGTAAAACTTCAACTCTCAAATAATTTTTAAAATTCCAATTTCTTTAAAATTTAATTTTCAAAACTCCAATTCCTAAATTTATTTTGCAAAACTCCAACTCAAATAATTTCCAAAATTTCAATTCTTAAATTTAATTTCCAAAATTCAATTTCCTAAATTTAATTTTCAAAACTCCAATTCTTAAATAATTTCTAAAATTCCAATTTCTTTAAAATTTAATTTCCAAACTTCCAATTCTTAAATTTAATTTCCAAAATTCCATTTCCTAAATTTAGTTTTCAAAACTCCAATTCTCAAATAATTTTCAAAATTCCAA
This sequence comes from Vitis riparia, assembly GCF_004353265.1. Taxonomy (NCBI): domain Eukaryota; kingdom Viridiplantae; phylum Streptophyta; class Magnoliopsida; order Vitales; family Vitaceae; genus Vitis; species Vitis riparia. Next base: position 7,241,956 of record NC_048442.1, on the reverse strand, counting down.
TTTCTTTCAAATTTAATTTCAAAAATTCCAATCCTTAAATTTAATTTTCAAGACTCCAATTTTCAAATATTTTTTTAATATTTCAATTTTTAAATAATTTTCAAAATTCCAATTTTTTTCAAATAATTTTAAATCCACTCTAGTTTTGAAATAATTTTAAGTCATCAATTTTCTATATTTCCTTAAGGTTTAGGGTCACCAAGAATCCCGTTTTTAATAAACTCGTTCCTTTTTTATTTCAGGCAAGCACCTTCACAAATTTTCTTTGATTTTAAAATAATTTTCTCGTTTTTCACTATTTTTAATAAGCATGAAGGATATTTTCATAATTCCAAAATAATATTATTTGTAAGATCAATTCATGCAAAATCAATTGGGCTTTGGTGGGGGCCCTACATATGAGTTTTCTCTTATGATTGCCAACTAGTATGCTTAATGGATATTACTTGATCTTTGTCTTGTTATTTGATATGCATGTGATATATTTTGTATTCATTATTGTGCACTAATCCCATTTCATGACTGGCTGCCAAGGTATGATCTCACTCCCACCTTATTTATTTTCATATATGATTCATTTTATTATTTGATCATTTTGGTATCCATTGATCTCTTAGTTAATTGTCATGTTTGTCTTACCTTATTTAGTAGAGACCCATTTTTAGGGACTTAGAGGGGTGCTTTCGGTATTTTTATCGTACCTTCCCAATGAGTAACCTGACCCCGAACCCGACTCAATTTTTCACAAACCTGCTTTTCCAAATAAGGAGTCACACTTAGGATTTTTCTTTCTTATTTTGTTTTTCCTTTAAAAATAAAATAAAAGTGGCGACTCCAAGTCTTTTTCAAAAAAAAATAATTTTTCATAAAATAAATAAAAAAAAACAAGTTTCGTCATCAAGTGGGAATGCATCGAACAAAATGCGGGGTCCACAACTTGTTAGTAAATCCAATGAATTAAGTTTTGTTTAATTTATAGTTCATTTGTCTAATGAAAAAAAAAAAAACAGAAAATAATGATTATATATAGGAAAGAATAATAAAATCGTTCTAAACTAATTTTTACCCATAAATTTTTAGTATTAAATGATTTACTACTTGATTTTTAATTTATTTTTAAAAATTATTAAACTCATTAATAAATTCAACGCATTAAGTCTTACTTAATTTGGAGTTTATGTACCTAAAAAAATTGTAAACTATGAATTTTTAATGTTATTGAGTTCCATGACTTTTTAGTATTTAATTAAATCAGTTTTTGAATTTCAAATTATTTTTTTAAAATTAATAAATTTTATGTATCAAGTATAATTTGATTTGAAATTTATTTGTTTAATGAAAAGTTTTAGAAAAATTAAAAGAAATCTAAAAACCACATATAATTTAAAGGAAGATCATATTTAAATATTTTCAATATCGGCATGAGATCATGAAAAGAGAAATAAAATGATATTATGTCCAATTTTATTTGTTTTCTTTTTTATAGTTTTTAAAAACTGGTAAAAATAACTTCTACTTCTTCGAGAGTTTTCTATTTCACTTAGTTTTTAAAACCCATTTATAGAGAACAACTATTAAATGGTATTAGGAATTTCTAAAAACAATTTTTTGTTTTTAAAAACATAAAACTTTTTAAATCACATATCCAAATAGGCTCTAAATTTCTAGTATTCCTAAGAGTTGTACACAGGGGGAAAAGGAGGTTTTGAAGGAGTATTAACAATAGTAATAGGGTGTTTAGTAAATCAATTTAATGACTTAATAACTTAATTTACATCATTAAAATTAAAATTAAACAATTTGATGTCATAACTAAGTTAAATATGATTATAAATACTAATTAAAATAATTAATTTATTCTTAATTTTAAATCTCCTTTACCACATTTTCTCACACCATTAAAAGTAAATTTTACAATCATGACTCCATCCATAACTCATTTTTTATTATAAATATTTTGTAGTTATCTTACATATCTACAATATTTTAGATTAATGAAAATAAATATTAATTAAAATTAATAAAGGTAAATGTGTCAATTGGATGATATAAAATAAATATTTTTAAGTTAATTTTATCAAATAATCTTAATACTTAAAGTAAAAATTAAGAGATAAATTTTAAATTAACTATTTAAAAATTATTTAAATTAAAATAAAATTTTATAGTTAAGTAATTAGTATTAAATTTTATCAAACACCGTTCTAAAATTTGGGCATTCAATAAATGAAAACACAACTTAATTAAAAGGAAAGAATGTCTTAAAATTACTATGATTTAAGGCAAGAAATTGAAAGTGCAAAAAAAAAAAAAAAAAAAAAAAAAAAAAAAGGAAAACTGCATAAATTGAAATTTCCTGAAAATTAAAAGATCATCAAATGTGAAATTGAAGTATGGAAATAAAGATAGAAAGAAATTAACTAAAAATCAATTGTGTTGAATGATTGTTGGAATTTAGAAACTGAGACTACTAAGAGTTGCAAAAAGGTAGAAGCTACTTTAAATAGGTACGACAAGTTCACTTTCATCTCAACCTCGTCCCATTTATTTAAAATAATTTTCAAAAAAAAAAATTAAATGGGACGAGTATGAGAATTTTCCATAGTTGTCCCATACCGCCCTACCCCTTTTAAAATTTAAATTTTCTTTTTGAAAATTTAAAAAATAAATAAATAAATTACTTTAAAATTTTTAATTACATTAAAATAAATATAATTTATAAATAAATAAAATATTATAATTTTTTATAACTTATTTTATTGAAGAATATTATTATTATTATTATTAAAAGTAGAAAAATAAAAAATTAAATTAAATTAATTTTATATATAATTGAGGCGGGCCAACGTGGGATAAAATAATACTTGAACTCGCCTCGAACCCGTCCCAGATTTTTAAAAAAAAATTAAACCAATCTCAAACCCGTTTATTTAAATTTCAAACATGTCCTATTAGGAATGAGACGAGTACCAAAAAAAAAATCCGTACCATTACCATCCCTAACTATAAAGCTAAAACTAGTATGGGAATGTGCTAACTTTGATTATTAATTGTAGTTTTTGCAGGTCAGTGCAATTCCTGTTTATTTGGTATGAATTCTCCTCTCAGTTGAATGAATCTCATGACCTCCTGATTTCTAAGTTTGAAGTGTTCAAAGGCTTCTCTCAACTGGTTACTCCTTCGAATTTGAATTTCAAACCGGCCACAACTGAATTCCTGTTTGCGGCTTGTGGGAAAAGAGACATCAACTATTTTTGGATTCACAATGTGAAGCATTTGGGATGGCGATTTTAGTTTTTGTGGCTTGTTAATTATAATTATACAGTTGATTTTATTACTTGAGCTCCGGCATATGACTAAATCCATGCCTTGTATATTTTAGAAAGCGATAAAAGAATATGAGAGAAAAAAATGAAGGGGAGTTCAAGTACAACTTTTCTTTCTTAAAAAAATATGCTAAATGATAAAGGTCAAATTTCTCGATTTCATCGTATAAATTATTTGAGCATTGAAAGAGAGCGTGTGATAACATAGTTAGAGCCTACGATGGGCTTCTTCCTTTCACACTATTATTATATTATGCATTAGGTCCCACTTTGTTGCTTGCATGAAATGTTGATGATCACATCTTCAATAAATTGTCCCAAGGAAAAGTGCGAGGATCCACCGTCTTCTATGGCCGTCCTACTTAACTTTTGCATTTCCTTCATCTTCATCCTGACCTCACTATTCATATTCATTAGCTTCTTTAATCCAATTTCAATCTCCTGAGCACTTACAACATAACTACTATCCTTATTATAATCCATTTTAATTTCCACAGCTAATCCTAAATCTTTCACCATTTGAAACGCATTCATTTGTTGTTCTGCGAACAATGGCCATGTTGCTATTGGAATACCATTCCATATGCTTTCTAACGTAGAATTCCATCCACAATGAGATATAAATCCTCCGATTGCAGGGTGGGCTAAAACCGCCACTTGCGGAGCCCATCCAATCACCTTTCCGATTCCGGCCATCCGATGTAAAAACCCCTCTGGTAGAACCTCTTCAACATTTGCATAATCCCTTGGAAATCCCATTTTACCCTTTGGGAGAGGTTGGCGAAGGGACCACAAGAACCGATGCCCACTATACTCTAGCCCATGTGCTATCTCTTTGACTTGATCCACACCAAAGCTTCCCTTGCTCCCGAAGCACAGGAATACCACTGACGATGGCGGCTGATCATCCAGCCAGCTCATGATGGCATTAGCATCTTGTTGAGCCCCACCAGATCTCACATGGTTATTGAGCAGGGGTCCAACAGGGTACACCGGCGGTGCTTTACACCCAGAAAATGATTGAATAGCATGTGACTCAAGCTCAACAAATGTATTTACAATAGTGCCCTTGACTTGTCTGAATCTCCTCGTGTGATGCAGAATCATCTCAGTCCCACCGCCTTCCTTGTCAAGCACCACAGAAGGGAAGACCTTACCTGGGACCGAGTTAACATAACTCGGAACCTCCAACTCAGCATCCGTGTCCTTGAACTCATTGAAATCCAAGCCCTCATGATCATGGAGGAATTGAAGATGGAACATGAAGCGAAGAAAAGCGGCGCCGGAAGTGAAGAAGAGATATGAAGGCACCCCAAACTCATCCGCCACATCAATCATGGGGGTGCAGAACATATCAATAACGAATCCAGCGAGCCGAACCGAGTTGGAGAGAGTGAGCTCGCGGACGGCGTCTCGGACGAGTGGTGTATAAGCTCTGATCAACTCAGAGAAGAAGACAACAGGCGGCCTCGGTCCGGAGCTGAGCTCTACAGGAGGAAGTGTGACGAGACGGACGGAATCAGAGTCGGTGGTCATACTATCAATATTGGACTCAAACGGAAACTTCATGATCAAGATTGTGCTTGAGAATCGGCGGTCTCGTTGAGTCAGCAGCTTTGCAATCTCAACTGTAGCCGCAAGATGACTGATCCCAGGAGTTGGGATGAAGACTAGCTCAGTTTGCTTCATCACTAACCAGCAGTTACCGCATAGACTAAAAGTATTGGGATGTTTTGAGGGCTTTGTGGCGTTTTGTGATGCTTTATACTTGTGGCTGAACCGGTTATCAACATCTTTTCATAATGTCTCAGTAGTCTTGGAGGACAAGAAGCTGATGTCATGGCTTTGCTGGTTCGATCTTGTCTGATTCTAGATTAAGAATATATATATAAACTGATTCGCATTCGCCCAGGCAAATTCCGAGAAGTTTCCCAACATAATCTGCTATTTTCGGCCACGTCAACATGACACATCATGGACCCTTGAAATGAGAAGGTTCCCCTCCACTACGAAAAGTGTGATCTAATATCATAAAAGCAACTCATATTATATATATCTTTTACCTATTATATTATAAATTAATTAAAATAAAATCAATATAAATTAATTAATTTTAATTACCTTATTATGTCTTTTATATGATAATTAAATATAAGATAAATATAAATCTATAAATAAGTTATCAATATTTTTAAATAAAAAATATTTATATATCATCATTTTTTTTATATCCGATAATAAATCACTTCTACATGTGTATTATTATTTTTTATCATTTATTAAGTTTTTCTTTATATTTTTATAACTTTTTTTTTTATTAATTCTCATTTCAAGAAGCTGATGTCATGGCTTTGCTGGTTCAATCTAAGCGTCATTGTACTCGTCGGCCTTGTCTGATTTCTCGATTGGGTAGCTTGAAGATTGAGGCCAATAAGGGTGGTTCTAGATTAAGAATATATATATATATATATATATATATATATATATATATATATATAATTAAAATGACTAATTCGCATTCGCCCAAGTAAATTCTGAGAAGTTTCCCAACATAATATGCTATTGTCGGCCACGTCAACATGACACATCATGGATCCTTGAAATGAGAAGGTCCCCTCCAGGCCTCCACTACAAAAAGTGTGATTTAATGTTATAAATACAACTCATATTATATAATATCTTTTACGCATTATATTATAAATTAATTAAAATAAAATTAGTATAAATAAATTAATTTTTAAGTATTTGTGTTTAAAAATATATTTTACCTCTATGAAAACTTTATATATATATTTACTCTATAATAAAAAAATCTTCATATCAAATAAAAAGTAATAAAAAAATTTTTAAATTAATAAATTATAATTAATACGATTATACCTGGCAAATTTTATTTTTTATTATTTAATAAATAAGAATACATTATTATTTATGATATTCGATAGTGAATATGATTTAATTAAATAGGATTTGTTTGACAAGATTATTATATCACATAGTTTTTTTATGGTTATGTTTAGTTTTAAAAAAGTATTAAGAAGATAAAAAAAATATTTAAAAAAAATATTTTTTTATATTTAATTGTATTATAAAAAATATGAAAAAATAAATAAATATAATTAAAATTTATACATTGTCAAATTATTTACTTGTTATATTAAAGTGTTAAAACAAGTAAATAAGTTTAAATTAGAATAGAAAAATAAATTATTTAATTTAAATCAAATTTTTATTTTTCCCCTTTCTCTAATTTTTTTCTTCCCAACCAAACATACCCTTAAAATATATATTTTTAATGATAGAATAGGAATTGAAAAGTCAGTGTGCGTGTCGTAGTCCATGACCACGTGTTTGTGTGTGGTGTGCAAGAGTGTGTTGGGGGGGGCGGCGTGGATGGATGTGTAAAAGTGTGTAATGAGCAGGGAGGAAAAAATGGGCAAAAGAGGAGGGGGCGGTGGATGGACACGTGCGTGTGATGTGTATCAGGGAGGAAAAAATGGGCAAAAATCGGCAAAATATGGCCGATATATCGCCCGCCGACATGACACAACGAGGAGATAAATCGGCCGGGCGAAAAATCGCCAAAAAATGGGCAATATATCGGCGACACACGATAAATCGCCGATTTTCTCCAGCGTGATCTGACGGCCCAGATCACGCCCGTGTTGATCCAACGCCCAGATTTGAATCCCAACGTTAACAAAGAGATCCAACGGCCAGATTGCTTCCAAATTGTGATCCAACGGCCAAAATTAATTTTAAACAGTAACTTAACTTTCCAACGGCTATTTTGGCCCAAATTTCATCTATAAATAGCCAATTTTGCATCAATTTCATCCATTTTTTACTTGGATTCTTCATTTGCTCTCTTGTTGCTCCAATTTTTTCCAAGATTGCTCAATTATTCAATCATTTTAAGGTATGTTTGTTTGAAATTATAATTAATTTTGTTTGCAATAATTAATTCATGTATTTTTAATTAATTAGTATGTTTACATTCAATTGTAATTATTTTGTATATTTTTATTGAATTAATTTAGGTTATGATATATTTATTTTAGATGATTATTTGTGATTTAAATTCGCATTTAGAATTACATTAAACTAATTAACTTAGCTAAATTATTTAATTAATTTAATTAACATAGTAAATTATGTAATTAATTTAATTAACATGATTAATTATGGAATATTAAATATGCTCAATTTTATATTATCGCGATTTATTTTCATATTCAATTATGATTAATTTCAATATTTAGTAAATTTGTCATAAAATTACATTTATATTTTAAAAATTAACTTAGCTAATTTATTTAATTAGTTAAATTAACATGAACTACTATATATGGTATGATTAATTTCAATATTTAGTCAATTTGTCATAAAATTACATTTATATTTTAAAAATTAACTTAGCTAATTTATTTAATTAGTTTAATTAACATGAACTACTATATATGGTATGATTAATTTCAATATTTAGTCAATTTGTCATAAAATTACATTTATATTTTAAAAATTAACTTAGCTAATTTATTTAATTAGTTTAATTAACATGAACTACTATATATGGTATGATTAATTTCAATATTTAGTCAATTTGTCATAAAATTACATTTATATTTTAAAAATTAATTTAGCTAATTTATTTAATTAGTTTAATTAACATGAACTACTATATATGGTATGATTAATTTCAATATTTAGTCAATTTGTCATAAAATTACATTTAGATTTTAAAAATTAACTTAGCTAATTTATTTAATTAGTTTAATTAACATGAATTACTATATATGGTATGATTAATTTCAATATTTAGTCAATTTGTCATAAAATTACATTTAGATTTTAAAAATTAACTTAGCTAATTTATTTAATTAGTTTAATTAACATGAACTACTATATATGGTATGATTAATTTCAATATTTAGTCAATTTGTCATAAAATTACATTTATATTTTAAAAATTAACTTAACTAATTTATTTAATTAGTTTAATTAACATGAACTACTATATATGGTATGATTAATTTCAATATTTAGTCAATTTGTCATAAAATTACATTTATATTTTAAAAATTAACTTAGCTAATTTATTTAATTAGTTTAATTAACATAGATTTAAATTTAAGTGTATTTTTCTTGCAATAGATTTAGCATGGCTAGTGAAGGTGGTTCTGGCGTGCCAGGGCGAGATCCGGCTTGGAAGTATTGTTCAACAATTGAGGGTAATCGAAATGGAACAATTTGTAATTTTTGTGGGTTGGTAATGAAAAGTGGAGGCATCACACGATTCAAGTCTCATTTAATGCATAAGGACCCGCATAACAACACCAAAAAGTGTCCAAGAGTGCCGCCCGAAGTGAAAGAAGAGATACGATTATTGGTGCATGACAAACAAAAAGCAAAAGCAAAGAAAAATGCTGATATTGAAGAAATTCGTAGTCAATTACGTGGCACAATAGGGACGCATCATACACATTTGGTAAACAAAGATGATGGTGATGAAAATGCTGAGGATGAAGATGTGTATATGTATCCGACAGATATGCACCCAGATGAGCGAGATGCATATCGAGCTGCAGTTCGTGCCTCGAAAGCATCTAATTGGGAACGTGAACAACATGAGAATATTGTAGGAAGCAAACGCAAATCGGGAGAGTCTTCTACTGGTATACCGTCGATGATGCGAAAATCACAGAGTATGCGACATTCTCAGCATTCACCCCCTATTGCCCCTTCGCTTTACAAGTCTTCTACAGCAAAACAAAAAAATATCAAAGATATATTCAAGGGTGGTGCAATTAAAGAAACGATAGGATGCTTAATCATCAAATTCTTCATTTATGAGAGTGTCGCACCCGCAAAAGCAAAGTCTCATCACTTCAAGAATATGATTATTGGTGCATAACAAGCAGGTAATTACTAATTTATCAAATGTTATATTGTGTTATACTTTTAGTAAGTATAGTATTTTGTGACATGTTTTACATATGAAGTGCAGGAATATGAATCAAACCTCCATCTCCATATGAAATAAAGAACAAATACTTGGAAATGGAGTACAAAGAAATGGAAGCTTATGTGGACCAACAAAGGGAAAAATGGAAGACATATGGGTGCACAATAATGTCAGATGGATGGACAGGGCCCACGAAATTAAGTATTATTAATTTCATGGTTTATTCTAAAGGGACTACAGTGTTCCTTAAGTCAGTCGATGCATCGAACTATATCAAAGACCACAAGTATATATATGAGCTTTTGAAGACTATTATCAAAGAAGTCGGTAAGGAAAATGTGGTCCAAATTGTCACAGATAATGGGTCGGCATTCATGAAAGCAGGGAAGCAATTGATGAAGAAGTATAACTTATATTGGACTCCGTGTGCGGCACACTGCATCGACTTAATCTTTGAAGACATCAGTAAAAGACCCAATGTTATCGAGGTGATAAACAATGCTCGCAAGATAACTAACTTCATTTACAATCATGGTTGGTTACTAGCACAAATGAGAAAGTATTGTGGTGGAGACATTGTTCGACCAGGAGCTACAAGGTTTGCTACCAATTATATTGCTCTTGACAGTCTTCTCAAAAAAAAGGTTGATTTGAAAAAATTGTTTATGAGTGATGAATGGGCACAACACAAACTCAGTCGAACAAAACTTGGACGAGAATTGGAGTAATTATTGTTTGACCATGCGTATTGGGACACATTGACAAATATAGTTTCATTATATGAGCCATTATACGTGGTGCTTCGACTTGTGGATTCTGAAGTTGTTCCCACAATGTCATTTGTGTACGAGCTTATGCACGTGATGAAAGAGAACCTTATTCGTCAAGGAGCTGGAGATTGGATGTTCAAAATAATACAAGATCGTTGGCAGAAAACACTAAAACATCCACTTCATGCAGCAGGTACTTAAATACTATATATCTTTATAAGTTTTTACTTTGTTTTTAAGTTTCTTTAAAAAAAAAAATACTAACTCTACTAAATTTTATTGTAGCATACTTCTTGAATCCAAGATTTCAATATAGGCGTGGAGTTGGTAGTGATCCGGAACTACTTCAAGCTGTCCATAATGTTTTTGCAAAATTAGATCCAACTACTGAATCGCTTGGTCAATTTGGAAATGAGGTGAATAAAAAATTGTTATTTTTTGTCAATAAAACAATAATTTCATTCATCAATTTATTTGAACGTTTACTAACAAATTAAATGTTGAATACATATCTTGTACTTTTTCGAGATGCAAAAAGAGGATTCGGTGATCGAGCGACAATTGCATCAAGGTCAACCATGGTGCCCGGTGAGTCTTTATAAGAAAAAATTGATTATTATTATTGTAAATTCACCACATAAGTATTTATATGATTATCAAATTCGTTGCAGCTGAATGGTGGTTTATGTATGGGAATCAAACACCTACATTGAGAAAGTTAGTCATCAAAGTTCTCTCACAAACTGCGTCATCTTCTGCATGTGAGAGGAATTGGAGCACGTTTGCTCTCATCCACACAAAGCAACGAAATCGTTTGGCTTACTCTCGATTGGAGCAATTAGTGTTTTGTTACTATAATATGAGGCTAAAGTTACATGATATGGAGGCAGAAAATGATCGAGTTGCTGAAAAAGATTACCTTGATCTTCTTGACATTTCAGCCGAGGTGGGTGAAGAAGAAGATAATCAGTTGTTCCAGTGGGTTAGGCCTATACACTTGGATGACGAAGTTGGAAATCCTGATCCACGAATTGCCGCTCATGCTCGAGAATTTGGAGTTAATGTTGAACGTGTGTTGTCCGAAGAAGTTCACTCTGAAAGTTTTAGCAAAGATACTGATGATTCACTTAATGCGACATTGCATTCCCACCAAGAGATTGACTCCACAAGTGCTGGCCATAGTAGTCGACCTAGTGCTGCAGGTACTTCTGCTTCTGGTTACGATGGTTCAAGAGGTGGAACTGATGATGGAGGTGATAATGGGGGAGGAGATATTGATGAACGTCGACATAGTCAATATCCAATCAGCCAATTTACTTGTGAAAATGATTTCACACACTGCACACATGATGAAGACCATGGCTCTAGAAGAGTTGGTCCAGGCATAGGAGCTATTGGGAGGCCTTATAGAGGAAGAGAACGAATGATGGAACCATATAACGAGGAGTTACTTTCAGGGAGTTTTGAATCTATGAGTATAGGGACTCAATTTAGTGACTCCTTGAATGAGGCTAACGTCTACCCTCCTCATGTGATGAGTTATGGTCAACCTTCAAGTTCAACAGATGAAGAGTATGGTATGTCGCATTATTCCCCTTCCAGACAAATTCCATATCAGATGGAAGAAGGATTTGGCGTTAACACATGGGTGAACTTTGAGTATCCTATCCATGTAGAGGCAGTAGGTAGGACTCAAGAGATATATGCATGGCATGTTAGAATTTATAACCAATATTATCGAGGCTCATTGACTTGGTACCAATATTGTTTCCAACAGCAAGCCAGGGTTCCTTCATCTATCAATCCCATTGAACCACATCGATCCTCATTTTGGTACTAAAGGGACATTGCAATGTAATGTGTACAAATTATTGTTATTTAATGAAATGAAGTATTTGATGTGACTTTATAATGAGAACAATTACGAAATTAACATTTCTTATAGATCGATATGATATAATTACATCTAATATCGCAAATTATATCATATATATATCAAATTTTTCAATAAAACAACTTTAAAATGTCTATTATACTTCTAATTATATTATTATGAGGTTTTTCTTGCATTTCCATGAGTTTTTAACAATTTTAAGCCTACCAATAATATCCACCGATATATCCAAAAATATCTCCGATATATCCGATATATCCGTAAAATCGAATTACCGATATATCCGTGATTACCGATATTTTCATCCTTGGTAATGAGAGGGTGAGTGGACGGAGAAAGGTATTTCGGTCGAAAAAATTGTGTTTTGCATGTCGTTGGTTAAAAAATTAAGTTTTGGTACATATAAATTCATCATTTAAATATAAGATTTAGAAAAAATGTGAAAATTAAAAAGAATAATATAAACTTTTTATCTTTCTAAAAATTATTTTTATTGACTATGAAAAAAAAATAAAAATCATTAATTTAAATTTTATTTATTGTATAAACCTCAATTAAATTTAATTTAATTCAATGATTTGGAAAAAAATACACTCCTTTTCAAAAAAAAAATAAAAATAAATTATTATTATTATTATTATTATTTAAAAATCAAACATCTTGAAAATATATATTTTTAAAATTGTGTATGTAAAAAATAACTAATAATATGACAATTTTTTTTAAAAATATTATATTTTTAGAATATATATTTTTCTTAAAAATTAGTTTTCTAAAAATAATAAATTTTTATAATAATTATTAAAAAAATTAAGATAAAAAACTTATCAAATATTAAAATAGAAAATACTTAAAATAATTTTAAAAGATATATTCATCTTTTCATATTTTATATTAATTTTTATAAGTCAAATCTTTTGATGTAAAAATAATTGTCCATTTTGGTTTTGGTATGCAACAAATACTTGGGAGATATTAAAGATGGGACTTGTGACACGTGTATGGGCAGCCCCTTTTATGCAGCGAGCGACTTTAAGGTTTATGTTGCATTAATTTTAAATAATATAATATTACAATAAATTATAAAAATAACACCAGCCTAGTGGTTTACGCAACTATTTTGCAACCCATTGCCCTTGATGGAATGGTACAAAAACAGAAAAAGACCAAAATCGTTCATAGAAAATGGAAAGAGTGGTCCCCAGTTGCAGACAAAGAATTAATGTGGCTGGTGGAGGAAAAAAGACAAAAATGCCAAAAGGAGCCATCCGGTTTTTCCTGAACCGGTCTGTCCACCGGGTCTCACGATTCAATGGCTAAAGCGGTCTAATAGCTCAACCGAACCGGTCAAATTTTAGTTTAACGTTGTAAAAATCCTCAAATGAACGAAAACATTTTTTCTTTTTTTAAAAAAAAAAGTTAGCTGAATGGTGTTTTAAGGTCGGATACTATGTTTGCATCCACCCAATTTGTGTTTGCAGCGGTCTCAATAATAATTTTTTTATGACAAAAATGTCCCTCAATGAAATAACCAAAACACTTGCCGACACGAAGATTAAACATTTGTATGGTGTTGTTCCACCTTGAACATCATAAAATAAGTTTATTTTTTATTTATTATTTCTTGCACATTTCACAATTTCTCACTTTTAAATTTTTTGTAATCATTTTTAACCTACTCTAAAGTTTTTAAAAAAGAAAAAATTGAAATTTGCATAAAGAAGAAACCCTAAAAGATATTTTCTTTTAGGGTTCATTATTGAGAAGAAAAAAGTTGAAAGAAAAAGAAAGATAAGAAGAGTGTTTATAGATATTTTGAAAATTTATTGATGGATATGATAATAAAGTTAATATTTTAAAATGGATGTGTAAATAGAAGTAATGTAAAAGAGAAATTTGGTTTATGCAAATATAATTCTCCTTTCAAGATTCTTCAAACTTGATCTTGCTATTTTTAAGAGTATTGGAATGGTATAACACCAATATACCATTCTAATTTACAACTCAAAACATACTAGAACTTCAAAATTTGTAACTTTAATTCAAATATGTTGGTATAAGATTCATTGTAGTGAAGTAGTCTCACATTGTTAAATCTTTGGAGCAAAATTTTTAACCTATTGTAATACACTAAAAAAGTTATAAAAAGTAAATATGAATATATAATTTATATATGAAAATAGTAAGAATTTTGGAAAAGTTTATAGCACCAAATTGGTACCTTTTGAAATTCAAAATTTTGGTCATTTAAAGTATTATAGAAATCTTGGTCATTGAATGCAGACATAAACATATAGAATCATGTTCAACAATTATATGAGACCAAGGAATAAAACAATGAGAGAAAGTTATATCGACCATGTAGGAGACACAAAATAATAAAATTAAGGCCTAGTTGAAGGTTGAAGCAAAAGATGGGTGGTTCTATAAATTTCTCTCATTTTAATATAAAACAAACAAAAAAAAAATACTATCCTTTTCTTTTATTTTTATTTTTATTTTATTTTATTTATTTATTTATTTATTAGCCTTAAGAAAGAGATAGAATAAGCTACACTTTTCACATAAAGTCTTTGAGATATTTCGGTCAAAATTTGTAAAGCTAATCTCTTTGGGTTTAAAGTTATTAATAAAATTTTAAGTAAATAAAAATATCCTAATTTTAAAAATAAAGTATGCTAGCTTGAACATGAATGGATGCAAGAAAAGTTTGATGAGTAACATTTATAATGATTATTTTCTTTATTTTCTTTATTTAATTTCTTTATTTTTAAAAAGTGAAGACCACTTTTCCAAACTATAGCTTATTTTGATATATTAATCAAATATCTAGAGTTCTTTTGTTTTTTAATGTGGGTTTTTCAACTAAAATAAATGAATGTAAGAAGTTTTATGTCGGTGATACAAATAGTGTGTATAAAAAGAAATATTTGTCTCCTTATACAAACTTGTTTCCTTTAAATTTTCCATTTTTTTTAAGAGCACATCTTATTCTTGTCCATTATCATTTCTTTCTCTCTCTCTTTCATTTTTCTAATAATTCTCTCTCATTACTAATTTTGTTTAAAAATTTAGGCTCTTACATAATGAGTTGTTAGCAATATATGTCTAGCCAATTCGATTCAAATCTTGAAAACTTGTCACATTAATTGGATTTGCCCGATAAGAAATTATATTTGTTATGATTATCTAAAATATATTCAATCACACAAGAATACTAGGTATATATGGAAACTTACCTACCAAGATTTTCTCAACCTTTGTAAATGCAAAAACTACTTTCAAAAAATTCTATACCTATTAGTATCTACATGTATTCTTCGTGCCCAAAACACAATTCTCTCTTGTATTCCTTAATGGATTACCTCAAATCCTTAACTTTTGCCTTTTTTCCTTGAAATAACTTTCATGATTTTTTTTTATTTGATTTTTATTTTTTAGGGTTTTGGAATTAAGGCAAAACAATGATGTTTTGTAGATTTTCGTAAGGGTTTTTAAATTATTTTTTATTTTTCTAATTTGTATTCCTAAAATGAATTTTTCAAATCATTTTCATGTATACGGCAAGAAAATTGGTTTTCAGTGATAAGAATTTTAGTAACACCTTAAGTTTTACCATTAATATTCTAGTTTTAGTGCATACATATATTATGTTATTTTATTGTTGCTAAATTTATTCATTATTTTGATATTAGTGGTAATAATGTTGTTGTCCCTTGTAGTTTTTCCCCAAAAATAGACTTTAATGTTTCTTTTACTACAAATTATTACTTGTCACTAAATACTAACATTTTGTGACCATATTATATTATTGTCACGCTATATTGAATTCACTTTCCTACTTGTAGTCTTGAAAATAAATCATATCACTACTAAAGATAATATAAAATCAATATTTAGTGGCAGCCTTCATATTGAAACTTAATTAACTTTTTGGTGCCTAAAAAAAATAATATAGAGAAAAAATTATTTAGTGACAACTTTAATTTATAATTGCTAATATTATATTTTCAATGATAATCTTTGTGTCATACATTCCTTCTCAATAGTCCGATCATTACCTTGGATGGATGAGAAGGAAGGATGCCATCAAACACATCCCCTGTCATAAAAATATCTATAAGAATATATTTATGGATGAAATATAATATCCCCAAGAAAAATATTTTTACCATTTTTTTAACAATCCGAATATTATAGTAAATATTAACAACTTCAAGTCAGAATAATAAAGATATGGTAAGACAATACAGATTTATTGTTAGTAACTTTAGCTGTGAATTAAGTTATATTAGTAAACACACATTTAAATAAAATATCATAATTTAGTTCAAATCTTTAGTTAAGAGTCTAAATCCTCTATTTTTTTGTAAATATTTTATATTATTATAAAGGTCTATTTGCCTTTAATATTTAAAATTTTTTAACATAATTTAGTGGTTTATTTATTATGAAAAAAAATCAATTTCAATAATTTCTTAATATAAAAATGTTAGTATAGTGAATAAAAAAGGGGAACATGATCCAAAAACTAATTTCATATTTTCCAAATTAGTTTAGCTCCAAATATTACAGGAAAAATAATTTCAATAATTTCTTGACATAAAAGTATGAGCATTGCAAACAAAAAGGAAAATTAGATCCAAAAATGATTTTCATATTTTTTTCAATATTTTAACACTTTCAACAACTATTAACTTTCCATGTGATTTACATGCATAATCTTTTTCTTAAAATTATAATTTATTTATTTATTTTGTATGATTGGTCTTTTAGTTCATGTTATAAGCGTCCATTTACTTTTACTCTTAATCTAATGTAAACATATTTTGATTATTGTATTTAACAATTCCTTAACAAAAAAGTAATATTTTGGATAAAGTGGGAGAAAATACATCTTTTTTTTTTTTTTTTGCATGCTTTTCATAGTAGTTTAACACTTGAGATAATAGTAATTTTTTTGTGAATGATTTAAAGATATAATATTATTTAATAAAAATTATCACTTGATTTTCTTTATTTTTTCATTAATTGATCTTTTAGTAAATAAGATTGATAGTATCTATTGTTAATTTTTTTTAAACATAATTAACAAAATTCCACATCCATGATAGTTTATTAATTTACTTCCAATTTTTTTTAATATTTTCTAGATTAATTTGGCTTCAAATATTGAAGAAAATATAATTTTAAAAATTTCTGTTTGTCGCATCTCCCTTGCTTATTGATTTTAATTGAAACTATAGTATGATTGTTTATATTATATGCATCTTAATGGGAAATATGATGCGTTTTCGGATGACAAGAAAGAGATTTTGTAAAAAGAAAGCGGATTAGGGGATTTAATTAACTAAAAGTATTGAAATGATATAAGACATTTGAATTGAGGGGTTCTAATAGGAAATTAAAATCAAGTTACGTTTGAGACCTTGTAAATGAAAATATTTTAAGTAAAAAAAAAGAAAGAAAAAAAACATTAATGCATTTTGAGTTATAAAGATGTATGACATTAGTGAATTATGGGTTTGTGGCATGCATGGAAAATAAGGAGAAAATGATTAAACTCAATAAGGATTAGTAGGGAGTCTTATCTAGAGAACGATTTTGATAATAGATTAAGGAGAAAACATGGATCCTATTGAAGGGAAAAACAACAATGATTAGAAGAAATTATAAACTTGTTTAAGGGAATTAAAATAATAATTTACTAGACAAAGTAATAATGGATTTAACGAAATTGATTTCAATGTATTTTTGAAAAATAATAGAAGGCTTTGAGAAAGAGAAACCTTTTAATTATTATGTGAGATATAATTGGAAAGTTCAAACTAAGGTAACAAAGAAAAAAAAAGGAGGGGTGGTTGCATTAATTAAGAGCCCGTTTGACAATGATTTTAATGGAAGTGTTTTCTTTTGTAGTATTTATCTGAAAAACACTTTTATGAGAATTAGAAAAAATGATTCTAATAGTGTTTTTGATAATATGTTGTATAAGTATAAAAACACTTTTAATATTAATAAATTACCAAAAAGGACATATAATTTTAATTAAAAAAAATAGTATGATAAATAAAAAACTTTTCATTACAACAAAATATATAAACATCTATCTTAAAAGAATATATATATATATATATATATATTGTTAAAAAAACTAAAAATATTTTTTTTATGATTTAAATAAAATTTTGAAAAATGTTTACAAAGAGAATTGCATTAATAAATAATAAATATCATGATATAACAAATTATTTGATTATATATTAGTTTAAAATTAATAATTTTTTATCACTATAATAAAATTTTAAAAAATATTTACTAAACACATCTAAATCAATAAAAAGGAACATTGAATAAAAGATAATTTTAAAAGTAAAACAATATATGATTACCTATTAATTTCTATAAAAAAAAAAGACTTTTCTAATTAAAATTAATAATTATCACTATACTAAATTTTTAAAAAATATTTACAAAAAACATCTAAATCAATAAAAAAGAACATTGAATAAAAGATAATTTTCAAAGTAAAACAATATATGATTACCTATTAATTTCTCAAAAAAAAATTATAATTAAAAGTAAATAAGAAGACAAATGTTTTCATAGCAAAAAAAAAAAAAATGGGGAAATTATATTCTTACATATTAGAGTCATAATCAAACATCAATGAGATACAAGAAGATTTGCAATTCGATCACGTTGTTCTTTCATCTCTCTTGTATGATGTGAACCATCTTCCTCAACAAGTGAATCCACTCTACTCTCTTCTTCATTAAGTGGAAGCAACCTTTGATCATCATCATAAGGTTTAAATTCCATATCCATTCTAGCATTAATCCTTATGAAGTTGTGAAGAGCCATTGAAGCAATAACAATCTTTACTTGTTTTTCAAGAGGAAAACTATGCATTTCTCGTAGCATTCTCCATCTATTCTTCAAAATGACAAACGTTCTCTCAATTGTGCACCTCAAGGATGAATGCCTATGATTAAATATTTCCTTTTTACCTTTAGGTGAACTACCTCGTCGAAAATCTGGAGATGGTAACGCTCGCCTTTATAAGGGCCTAAATATCCACTCATTTGAGGATAACAAGCATCGACCAAATAATATTTACCTACAAAACAAAAACAAAAAATATATATTAGATAATAAAAATTTGATCACAAAAAAAAGTTTGATATTATCATTCACAAACCTCCAAGTGGATGAGGAAAACCCAATTCTAGCCTTCTTAATGCCTCTAAAAAGACCCGCGCATCATGAGCAGCACCTTCCCATTCGACCCATGCAAATGTGAAACACATATTGAAATCACATACTGCCATAACATTTTGGGTAGTCATACCTTTTCTACCAATATATGGTATTTTTCTATCTCTAGGAACCACAACAGGTATATGGGTTTCATCAATTACCCCAATACAATTCTTAAAATATGGCCAATACCGATCATCATTTCTTATTTTATTAGAGACTTCCTTAAACTGTGGATCACTTGGTCTTATAATATCTATAGCCATATGACAAACAACATCTAATACAATCTCAAACCATCTAGATACAAATTCACCAGAGTGTTGAATTCTTTCTTGAATCATCCTATTGCTTAGTCCATGACCTATTGTAGTGAGAAACATTGCTTAGACCTCTATTAAGGGCATATCAAAACCTTGTTTTAGGCCATACCTTTTAGTAAGTGTTTCTAATAAATTCATAAACACATGTTTTTCCATTCTAAATTGCTCAAAACACCTAATTTCATGGCCATTTAAGACATCCATTACAAACTTGTATCCTATGTGGGAAAAAGTTCTACAAGGTTTTTTTTTTCTTTGAAACTAGTAAGTGTTGCAGCTGCCGCACAACCCACGAGCACCAATTGATAAAAATCATGTTCATCATCGTTTTCATCATCAAAATTTTGATCATTATTATTAGAAGACATCTACACAAATAAAAAAAGAAATACGTTAATAAACAACAATAATGTATATTTTCAATTACTATAGTTATTTAAAAAAATTAGAAAGTACACAATTGAAGTTTAGAATGCCTACCATTGCTAGACATTCTATATTAAAAAAAAAAATCTTATAGAAATAATAAACCTAAAAAAAATGTTAAATGACTAAGATGAAATATAAAAAAAGAACAAAGAAACTACACATTAATAAAATGAAAAACAATACCAAATTTTATAAGAAGTTTACCACCAAAGCTCATCTAATAGTCTCAATTTTTTGAGAAAGAAATAATAAAAAGTATCAAATAAGGGCATCATGACTTTTGCAATTCACACATAAAGCAAACCAACATCTCTTTCCTCCCCTCAACCTAACAACTAAACGATATTAGGTAACAAAAATATGTTTCCATATAAAAACAAGAAACAACTCCAACACTCAAACATGTTTATGTTTAAGCCATGCAATCTAATCAATTGGGTATTCTAATGCAACAAACATATCTCTATTTTCCTTGACAACCATGATATTTGTGGCTTTCATATATAACTCAAAGTCATTCTTCACTTCATGCATCCCACGTATGATTTTCATCACTTCAGCAATGCTACAACCTGGCTCATCTCCTTTAGATGAGATAGAAGACCTATTCTCCACAACACTACAAATGCGCTCTAACTGGATAACCACAAGCTCATATTTGGTTTCATTTTTTTTCCTCTTTCTTATTCCTTCATTCTTTTTTGCCATAGAAGGTTGAGTAGTAGCTTCAAAACTATTGGAGATAGTATCAAGTGGCGGATTGAAACTAGAGTCACCTTGGTCTTCTATTATATTATCTTCGTGTTCCCTCACCTTAGATGAATCATCAACATCTTGTCCTACAAAGCCTTGTGATTGTGCCCTAGCTGGCTCCTTCACTAGTAGCAATAATATCTTTGAAAAGTATGTCTAATTGCTCAACATTTTTCAAGCCTTTTCTTTTAAACTTTATTGCTTCAGGATTCTCCTACAAGAGTATTTAATTTATCATATTTCATAACCAATATATAAATTAATCAAATAAATTTAATGACTAAACAAAACATACCTTCAATTTGTTATCCCACCATTCATTGCTTGCATTGATGGTTTGTCTCATAGGATCCTACCCAAGGCCAGTCTCTTTCCCAATCAAGGTATTCCAAAGTTGTCAATCCTTTTTAAGAGAACTCCATTTATTCTTAAGTTGCCTATATTGATAGTTTCTTCCAGTCAATTTGTTGAAGGCTTTTATCACATTTTTCCATCCCAACTTGCTAAAGTGTCTATTTAGTCTATTTCCAGCCAAAGTCTCAGTCACACAAACTTTGATAAAAGCATCCGTTGTAATATCATCCCAATAAGCCTTGCTTTTTTTTTTTTTCACTTTCTCCACCACTTGGTTGTCGTAATGGTTGAACAATGTTGCTAGACATTCTTTATTTAAATATATATATATATATATATATATTTTAGAGAAATAATAATTTTCAAACAAAGAATTTTAAAATTTTAACCTATTGTAACCTATTGTAACACTAACAAACTTAACTACTATCAAGTTTATCATCAAAAGGTTTTGAAATTTTGTGTAATGAAGTTATTTTTTATGAATTTATAACGTATTTGAATATAATTTTTATGAAATTATTTTATCCAAATATTTAGAATTTTGATTTAAATATATATGTTGAGAAAAAATTGAACTTAACTGCTATCAAGTTCATTGTTAATAGGTTGCAATTTCAAAATGGTTTAGTTTTGTTTCAAATTTCAATAAACACTAATAATGTATGTAATTTTTTGTAGCCGCAACTTAGTAAAATATAATAGCTTCAATTGCATTAGTAAAATAATATCTTTAAAATATTAGCATTTGACATGACATCCTTAAATAATATGAAAATAAAGTCTATGTTAAGAAGTAATACGAAATGATGGATTTAACATAGTTGGATAAGTTTGGTAATATAATTTTGCTCAATTTATATTGATATTTTTACAATTTGTTATTATCTTACAGATTGACATTCCTCCTCCTCTCCTATCTTTTATATCTAAAATACCTAAAGATGAGTACTTTCCTGGAAAAATTGCATGTTTGTCTCACTTGGTAGCCATTGAAAATATTAAGAAGAAATTGACTGTACCACAATTGGAGATGTTTAGAAAATCATGTTTTGGTCATTTTTTACTCCTTCCCGAACTTATACTTTCAGCCTAAATTGCTCATCAATTGTTGTTATGTCAATGTGAAACCAAAAAAGACAATGAAATATGGATTTTATTAAAGTCAAAGCGCTTAAGATTTAGTAAAGAAGAGTTTGCATTGATTACAGGCTTGAGTTCTAGTCCTATTCCAAAATGTGACAAAAAATCATTACAAATAATGGACACATACTTTAAAGGAGAAAACAAGGTGTGTAATGATGAGTTGGAGAAAGTTTTTTTTTCTTTAGGAGAGGAAAAAAAAAGAATAAGAATAAGAAAAATAAAAAAATAAAAAAAGAATTTGAAGATGAAGAGGTGATAAAGTTGGCACTTTGTATTTTTTTAGAGCATGTTTTATTTGGGAAAGAAGAGAAAAATTTAATAAATATGGAATGGGTTGCTTTGGTTGATAATTTGAAGGCTTTTAACAAGTATCCATGGGGGGAGGGGGGATTTGTTATGAGAGGACACTATTTGGTTTGCAAAGAGCTTTGGAGAACCGGGTATCCAAATACCTAAATAAGAAGAAAACAAAGGGAAAAGCTGCAGTTGAAGCATATAGTCTTGTTGGATTTCCATATGCCTTCCAGGTTTGGGCATACGAAGCTATTCCACTTATTAGATTGAAATATGCCACTCGTGTATCTAAGAGCTATCCTCGAATATTAAATTGGAGTGCAACAAGTGTGCCAAGGTATACTGAGGTTGAAAAGGTCTTTCTAGAGCCTCATGTAAATAATTCTTTACCTTTAAATTTTAATAATGCAATTTTAAATATTATTGTATTATTGTTTATTAATAATTATATTTGATTTGGACTTTGTCGTTAACTTTTCATTCGCTTCTAACACCCATTTTAGAGAAGCAACAACAAGACTATTACAAACATGTAGATAAACAAGGAGCTTCAGCAAAAATGTTGCACCAATCAAATGCCTCACAAGATGCCAAGAAGAATGACTTAAGGCATGAAAAAAGCTCATCTGACACTACTGCATATGTTGTTTTTGCTACTGCTGCAATGGTAAAAGAAACAACAAATGATGCAGTTTCCCCATCAATAGAGGTAACTTAACCTAAACTTAGTCATCATAAATAATGCATGCATTTTTTTTTTGTACTTTATTTAATACAAGATCTTCACTCCACAATTAACATGTGGAACCTGACCTTAACTAGTGTTAAGTTTATTATAAATAAACTTATAGGAAGTTAAGTATGCAGGGATCATGAAAAAACCTAAATTTAACAAGTGTGTTATTTCAAAGTGAACAAACTTGTCATAATATATATATATATATATATATATATATATATATATATATATATATATATATATATATATATATATATATATATATTATGAATTTCACAAACTCCATCCATAATCTCTGCACATATTGCACATAAATGAAATAAAAATTTAATACTTACAACATTTAAATATATTTATATATGTGTGTGTGTGTGTGCAGAAATTATGGATGGAGTTTGTGAATTCAGACAAAGCTCAAAGTTAAATTTCAGCATCTAAAAAAGGAAATTGAAAGACTCAACTTGAACATGGATGAATTGAAACAACTTTTATTAGAAGTTAGTGACATGTTTACTTGTTTATATTTTCTAATACTTCAATGTTTTGACATTTATGTTTTCTCATATTTATTATTATTAGGTGGTGTATGCAATTTTAGGTTAAGAGTTCAAATGAGGAACATGTTTTGCATGACACTAGATTAAAAAAATCTAGTACAAAGGAAAATGACAACAATATGGGCTTTGATTTCCAAACTGGAATTTTTGAGGATGTTATAGATGATGAAGTGGAGAGGAATGACATTCCCATGGATGTGAACATTGGTATGGAAGCTTCTACAAGCCTTCAGCTTGCAGAAAAACACATGACTAAAGAGTTGAAAGATGATTACTCTAATGATGATCTAGTTATTGATATTGCCAAGTTGTTTGGTACCCCAACTATGTCGGCCGAGTTTTCAGTATATTTCATACCTCACCATCTATCTCCTGCCATTTTTAAGCGAATAAGTGAGATTAAAAAGTCTCATATCTTGCAGCACCCTTTTACAGATCCCACTAAGAGAAAGAAACTAAGAAAAGAGATTGATGAACCATTAACTTTATTTGATCATTTGCGTCCAACATCTGAAGAAGCATTAGAGTCCTTTCGAAAGTGGATGAGTGATTACCAAGGGTGAGTTGTATATATCCATACTTGTAAATTTGTGTTCTTCACAAGTTATAAAATTACTAATGTTTTTTTCTACTTTGATGTCAAAGGTCCACAATTGACATGGACTACATGCATATAGATAAAAAATGGTTTCAATCACTGTCTAATCATGGTTCATGGCTTGCTGACACGGTTTTAAATGATGCATTTTGTTTTTGTTTTTATTTATTATTATGTTCAGTTTACAACCAAATAATATAACTAATTTACTTTATTGTAATTGTTAGCACATTGATGTTGCCTTCTTCTTTTTTCGGAAGCGGCAAATAGAAAATTCTCATATTTTTTCCCAAAAGTTTACCACAGTGGATACTATGTTTTGAGTTTGTGTAGTTTGAATTTTAGTTATCATTTTTAATTTTTTATAATAATGAATCTTATGATCTTGGTTATTTATTTATGTATGTTAACTTTATTCTATGTAGCAAAATGCTCAAGCAAGATGGATTAAGCATGGCAAGAAATGGAACCAATTCAAATTACTAGAGAATGACATTCTTATTGATTATGACAATGGTTCACAACCTCTTTATTCTGTCAAATGGCTTGATGTTGACATTGTGTATGTCCCCATCAATGTTCGAGCTAGTCACTGGGTATTAGGAGTTGTCCACTTTCATCAAAGGATTATACATGTATATGACTCATTGATGGGCATCAATAATAATGCAAGATTGCAAGTTGCCATTAAACCATTAGCCAAATTGTTGCCACATAAATTGAATGCCATAGCATTTTATGGGTTTTATGGTGACACAAATGTTAACTACCAAGAATGGGAAATTGAACGATTGCAAGATATTCCTCAACAGGAAAATGAGTAAGTGATCTTAAATTTACTTTCATATCTTATGCACTTAATCCTTAATAATAGCCCTAACATTGATTATCTGTGTACCATGCAATGGTGACTGTGGCATGTTTGTTATCAAATATGTTGAATACTTAATGCACAACCATCCATTGAAGTCATTAACAAGTGCTTGAATGGATTGGTTTCGGGAAAAGATGGCAACAGAGTTATTTTATATCAAATACTTGCCTATGTAATGAATTCATGTTGATATTTCACATTTTGATAATGTAGTTGGATGGTTTGTTATATGTAATTGGATAGCTTGATATATGTAGTTAGACATTTTGATAAATGTAGTTGGATAGCTTGATATATAAACTTGGATATTTTGATGAACGTAGTTTGATAGTTATGTATACAATTAACCTCTTAAACTAAACTTGACTGTTGTCAAGTTGTTTTGTGTACAAACTTTAAGGTAGTTAAATCCACAGTCTTAATAGACCACCTAAACTTAACTACTATCAAGTTAACTGTGAACAAACTTGACAGATATTAAGTTGAAGTTTATTCCAGAATAACATATTTAATCTGGACTTAACAAGTATCAAGTTGATCCTCTATAGACTCATAGGAACTTGTGTCTACAATTGCCATTTTAACCTGAACTTAACTATTGTCAAGTTGTTTTATGAACAAACTCGAAGGTAGTTAAGTCCACAGTCTTCAGAAAAAACCTGAACTTAACTATTGTCAAGTTGTTTTATGAACAAACTTGAAGGTAGTTAAGTCCATAGTTTTCAGACAAAACCTGAACTTAACTATTGTCAAGTTGTTTTATGTACAAACTTGAAGGTAGTTAAGTTTATAGTCTTTAAACAAACCTGAACTTAACTATTGTCAAGTTGTTTTATGTACAAACTTGAAGATAGTTAAGTCCACAATTTTCAGACAAATCCTAAACTTAACTATTGTCAAGTTCCTTATCAATAAACGTAAGAACAGTTGAGTCCATAGTATGAGAATAAACATGCAATTTTCATTCATACTTTATACATAACTCATCATAACATATATGTACAAAAGTAACAAATATCTTCATTTCTATGGGTATGCAAAAAAAGGGGATCATTATTACAATATTCATCTATGTGTTTATCCTATCACCTTATACAAAAAGTAACTTACATTTCTGTTCACATGGGCACCAAAAAAAACAAAAAAACTCACTATTACAATTTTCATTCTATGTAAGTTCATAGAGTGCCAAAGCTATCATGATATCAAGGGATTGGTCGATTGCATGTTTTTCGATTATGCCCATATTGACCACATTGACTACATCGAGATGTGCGCTTGCCCTCTCCACTAAAAGAAATTCTTACTTTCCTTGGTCTTCCTGTTGGGTGTCTCGTTTTAGGTAGTAACACAACTTTGTTACAAATATGATCAAGTATTACCCAATCTATTTCATTTCCAGTTGGATAAATACACTTTGAATATGAAGATAACATTGTTTTAGTAGTAAAATACTTGGAGCACAAAGTGTAACATGAAATGTTGTAAAATCTACAAGCAGCAATAACATGTGCACATGGAATATGATCAAGATCAAATTGTCGACATGTACATGAACAAGTGTCTAAATTCACTTGAGCGCTAATGTCAGCATATTTAGCATTACACTCATTGGAGTTGATAGGTTCCACTAGATATGTTGCTGACATATTATACCTTGAACGAAGTTCTCCATCAGTCCACATGGTAAGTTTAGCTGACATTGACATTGCTTGTTGTTGACGAGTCACAAACCATTTTTGAAGTAAGTTTCTCAATTCTTCAACCAATTGCAAAACTGGAAGATCTCTAGCATTTTTCAACACAGTATTAAGGCTTTCAATGATCCCTATTGTCATGATATTATATCTTTGTTCAGTAGAATATGAATGTGCCCATCAATCAACTCCTATATCCATCAAATATCTTGCTGCTCTTGGGTCAATCATCTCTAGTTTCCCAAATATAAAATTAAACTCTGAAACACGATAAGCATGGGCAGCATCATGGAACAACTTATGAATTGCAGGATTCTTGAACTTTGTCTTCAAATTTTGTCCAATGTGATAAGTGCAGACAACATGAGTCACATAGGGAAATACTTTATGTACTGCTTTCTCAATTCTACCTTGTCGATCTGATATCACAAACAAATCATCAATGTGTCCAATTGCATCATGCAATTTTCGTAAAAACCACTCCCATGAGGCATCATTTTCTGAATCACCAATCCCAAAGGCTAAAGGGTATATATGATTTTTGTCATCTTTACACTCTGCAATAAATAAAGTCCCTAAGTACTTTGCTTTCAAAAATGTCCCATCAACTGCAACCACAAGCCTTATTAATGTGTAAAACCCAACAAGAGATGCACCAATCGACATAAAAAAGTATTTGAATTGATTATCTATGGACCCTCATTTTTCATGTGCGCCCCCACTCGATCGGCGAGACTGGCTTTTTATTTGTGAAAATTTGATTTTTGAAAAAAAGTTGGAGTCGCCACTTATTTTATTTTTATTTTTGAAGGGAAAATAAAACAAGAAATAAAACCCTAAAAAAATGACTCCATAATTTTTGAAAAAGCATGTCTTTGAAAAACCCGAGTCTAAGTCCGGGGATCAGGTTACCTATTGGGAAGGTACCTTTGAAAGGTAGCACCCCTCTAAGCCCTATAAAGGTCTCTACTGACAAAGTTAAGGGAAGTGTGGCCATTAATCAGTTAATTATGGATACCTAAGTAGGTTAGGTGATTTCAAATATTGCATGCCTAACAAGAAAACAAACCATGAGAGAGAATCGAAGTGCGTACCTGAACGGCTTTTCAAGCGCTATCACAAGACATCAAAGTTAGTATAGAGATATAGCACGCAACATGCATTTTATCCAAGCAAGTCAAACATACATCCAAGCACCCAAGGATTAAATCAAAGCATGGATATAGCTCATGATAGCATGCATTTTCATAGAATTTTGGAATTAGAGGATAGAGAACGTACCTAGATAGCAAGTATATTTTACAAGATTCCTCGAAAAATGCTAGATTGGTTAGGGCAAGCATAAATTATATGAAATATCCATTATGTCTAATATACAGTTTCAAAGCCAAAATTGAGCTAAGACAAATTAAATGACTCCAAAAATAATAACAATTTCAAGTAAGGTATAAAACCATCAGCATGCGGTTAGAAAATGAAGCATTGTAAAACAATTTCTAAAAAAATGGCTTAGAGTGGAATTTGATTACAAAAAATTTCAGGAAACAACTCCTACACACCTAGATTAACATACCGAAAGCCAAACACTCATTCAAAAGACAGATTATCGCAAAGGCACCTAAAGGTTCTACAAAGTCCAGATTAGATAAGGAAAAGTGACGTGCATAAATGAATTTTTAAAAAATAATAAATTATCCTATAAAATATAAAAAAAAATCACACACATATTTCAAAATGTCTATATCACATAAAAAATAAATTTGGGGTCGAATAGTACTCAAAAATATTTTTAAAACTATAAATCTAATCAGATGTACAAACTCCAGCATGCACAGTAGGCACAACTTTGAAAAATCATATCTCCCTCAAAAATGCATATTTTCTAATATTTTATGTGTCTAAAATCAATTTCAAGAAGCTTATAATTGAGAAAAAATATTGAATCAATTTTAAAAAGTCCTCTAGTATTTTATTTTTTCCAAAAGATCTTGGGTGTCCAGAACTATGTGAAAACGGAGTCCCCCTAAAGACTCATTTATATCTTCTATCTCAGAATGACTTTCTAACTCAAACAAAACCTCAAATTCAAGTTCAAGAAGTGAGGAAAGTCATAAAATTTCTGAAAATTTTTTACAGATATCCTAAAGTTGTCAAAATGAATTTTTGAATTTGAAGGGTCAGTGGTTTGATGAAAACTGGCAGCAAAGATTAAATCATTTAATACCTAAGATGGGTAGTTCTTTTCTTTTTAACAAACCGATTTTAGATCAAGAAATCTCAGTAGGAAGGGGTCTCAACAGGTATACTGATGTTATAGCTGCACCTGAGATGACAAAGTCTTGTGTATTTTGTAGGAAGAAAATCATAAACAGGGTGCACAATGGGGAATTCATGTCAGAATGGTGGCTACTCCCTTACGTGCTGAAGCTGATGTACAATATAATTTCCCCACTAGCTGCCACCATCCCTACATATCTATCACTATCATCCAGCCCTGATCCCAAGGGACCCACCATTTGAAGTCTCATTTTAAAAAAAAACATAAATTTTATGCTGCAATCTGGACCTAGTTCCACTACCCTTTTGACCACTGAAGTTGTGCAATGTACGAATGTTTTGTCCACCAATGTGTACACCACTCTTATAAATCTCATGCACAACTTCCTCTTTGAGTGTACACACCCTCTCTCTCAAGCACAAATTAGAACACGAAACCAATTATAGAACAAAGTGATAATAACACTGAGTAAGGAGTTCTCAACAAACATACCGAGGAACGCTCTCTTCTGGCAAGGAGATCCCACTGGTATGTCATCTGAGATTTCTTCAACCGCCCTCTCCTTCTTCTCCACCAACAGATTCTCACTAGAAAGTCTTCTCTGAAACTCCAATTTTTCCGCCTCTCTCTCTCTCTGTTTTTTTTTTTTCTTCTGTGTGCTGAAAGTCCTCCCCCCAAAACCTATCTGTTAGAGTTTTTTTATAGCAAATAACAGTCCTTCTACGTGAGGAGTCTTCCTCTCTCCAAATTTTATCTTATGCACCGGAAAAACTCCTTTTTTTTTTTTAATTTCAAACAATACCAATCCACGCATATCACCTACAATCCATGCATATGATTTAAAGAGTTTTACCGTTTTCAGAAACTTCTCCAATGGTAGACTTCTTCCATAAAAATTTCAAATTATTAAATTAAATAAATAAATAAATAATAAAATAAATAATAAATAATAAAATAAATAAATAACTAAATAAATAAATCGGAGAATATAAAATGATAATAATAGATAAATGAATAAATAACAAGATAATAAACAAATAAGTAAGAATACTAAATAACTAAATAACTAAAAATGATTGATAATAATGAAAATAAATTAAAATAAATGAATAAATAAAACCATAATAAATGATCAAATAAAAGTGGTTAGTAATAATAAAAAAAATAAAAATAAAAATAAATAAATAAGTAAATGAGATAAATGGGTCATACAACCATACAAGTCATACTAAAAAAAAAGACTAATGGGCCAAGGTGAGACTAAGTGGGCCAAGGTGGACCTAATGGGCCTAAGTGCCTAAGTGGATCTAGGGTGCCTAAATGGGCCTAAGTGCCTAAGTGGGCCTAGGGTGCCTAAATGAGCTACCCTAAAAGCTATCCTAAAAATGAACGAAAAGCCTAAGTCTAAAATAGGGCTGCTAGGGGTCATAATAAGGGGTCAGATAATCCCTCGACCAAAATCTCCGAGGTGACTCAGAAAAAGGTAAGTTGTACGAGTAGTAATGGGCCACCAAGGAACTACTGTGGAGCACTGAAAACAAACTTAAAGACATGTGCTAAAGGGACAAAATTGAGGGTCTACAAATATGTCCCTCTTCGATATAGATCACGAGTATAGAGAATGTGAGTAGAAACGCGAGTAATGAGCGGAATGAAGTGAACTATACCGAAGAACTAAAGAAGGACCAAAGATTTTGTCTTAGCACATGGCGAAAGTAAGGTCGGAACATGAGTCTGCAACGACAAGGATGGAACAACTCTATGTGGGGGAATGGCAGTAAAGAGAGAAAGTATGTGATGAGTAGCGCAAAGATGGAAAGAGATGAAAATAATGACTCAAAGTTATGGATGAGATGAATAACTCTAGATCATGGACAAGATGAACGACATTAGGTCAAAAAATAGGACAAAAGACTCTCGGTCATGAGCTTAGGGCTCTAATTGGAAAGAATGACTCTGGGTCATGATGGAAAATGACTCTGGGTCGAGAGCTTTGGGCTCTAACTAGGAAAGAATGACTCTAGGTCAAGATGGAAAATGACTTTGGGTCGAGAGCTCTAGGCTCTAAATAGGAAAGAATGACTCTGGGTCAAGATGGAAAATGACTCTGGGTCGAGAGCTCTAGACTCTAAATAAGAAAGAATGACTCTAGGTCAAAATGGAAAATGACTCTGGGTCGAGAGCTCTGGGCTTTAAATAGGAAAGAATGACTCTGGGTCAAAATGGAAAAATGACTCTGGGTCGAGAGCTCCGGGCTTTAAATAGAAAAGAATGACTCTGGGTCAAAATGGAAAATGACTCTAGGTCGAGAGCTCCGGGCTCTAAATAGGAAAGAATGACTCTAGGTCAAAATGGAAAATGACTCTGGGTCGAGAGCTCCGGGCTCTAAATAGATAGCCGATCAGGATACTTTCCGACTCAAGGTGTTGGGTCGAGGCCACTCACAAGTGGCTAAAATGATGAAAACGAAACATCGCAGGGATGTGAGTGATGCAAATGACTCCGGGTCGTGAGCTCAGGGCTTGGGGTGCTATGAATGACTCTGGGTCGAGATGGAAAATGACTCTGGGTCGATGAATAGCTCAGGGCTATGAGCTCTGGGCTCTATGACTGATCAGCTAGAAGGAGAATGCGATACGCAAACTCCAGGTCAAACCACTCATGGGCGACTAAATGATGAAAGCTCAACTAAGAGCTGGAAAGACTCCGGGTCTATAGGAAATGATAGCTCAGGGCTAGCGGGCTCAGGGCCTAAGGGAAAAAGGATAGCTCAAGGCTATAAGACTCAGGGTCTAGAAGGAATGGATAGCTCATGGCTACGAGGCTCAGGGCCTAGAAGGGAATAATAGAGAAGACCAACTCGAAAGTGGACATGAAATAAATTGGCTCAAAGCCATATACTCAAAATGTCAAGGGTCGGACTACTGAAACCAAGAAGGGAAATATGCGCCAGTATCCAGGGTCCTCACACTGCTGAAACAACCAGTAAACCAATCATCTGCTAGAATCAATGGGTCAGAAACTGATGCATCGTGACAAACCTCTGAAAAGTCTAAACTGAAGGAACCCTCTATGTCTGAAAAGCTGCTCTGTTGATGAATCTCAAAAGGTAAATCTCAAAGAGTGTATATCATGGCTCATCTAAAAGTAAACCTCAAAGTGCATAAAATGCTGCTCATCTGGATAATCCAATCTGCAAGGTAACAATGACGAAAACAAATCTGTCTCATGAACATCTGGCTAAAGGATCCACCCACGCTCCTCGGGTGAAACCTGATGCGATCCATCTCTATCTCAACAAATCCATGTAGGGAGGCCCTGATACAGTCGATCGTCGGAAGCTCTGGGCTAGTGCTCAATCTAAAACCAAACTGGCCACTGTCTCAATCTCAAGGATACTCAAAGAAAATGGGGGAAATATGCCCCAGTATAAGATCCGATATCAAAGTCACGAGGTAAACAACCGACACTAATCATCCATCCTCGTACCACTGCCTAAACACAATCTCATCGAGGAGAGGGGAATATGTCCCAGTGTGGATAATCTAATGTCGAAGTCGTGGGGTAAACAACCAACAATGATCATCCATCTATGCACGGTCTCATCAAGGAGAAGGGAATATGCCCCAATGTGGATAATCTAATGCACAATAAAGAGTCTGTCAAAATCAACCAAACATCTCTATAACCATGAATAAAGATAGTCATGTCGTCCAATAACAGATAGGAACCTCGGAAAAATGGGGGAATATGCCCCAGTGTGAATATCTAATGCACAACCAAAGGATGAATTCAACACCATCAATCAACTATCCTCAGCTCAACAATAATCCGCTAAGAAGTCAGAATGATGTATCGACCAATGCCTTAAGGGAGACACTTTAAATCTAATCTCAAATGAATAGCCAAAATGATGAGGAATGTGGTAATCTCAAAAGTAGAAACATGTCTCTGATGAATCCCTGACTGAATCTGATAGGAATCTGGTAACCTCAAAATGGGGAAATATGCCCCAGTATGCCTGATCTATACACTGCACTGAAAACTGCCTCCAACTCAGTAACAATCCACTAGTCTATCTCAGAAGTACTCCGCAAATGGAACCACTAGGGGCTCAATGATGCTCCACTAGAACTGATATAGTCTCAACACACCTCACTAGGGATCTCTGATCAGTGAAAATACCCAGACTCAAAGAAAGTGCTCCACTAGGGGCTCATCTCAACCAAATGAAAGGGGAATATGCCCCAATATGGATATCTAATGCACAACCAAAGGATGAATCCAATATCCTCAATGAACTGTCTCCAAACCCAAAAATCCATCAAACATCAATATGCCAAGCAAGAGATAGACCAAATGCTTCCAAAAGTATCTTCCATAAAAGAGAACATAGTAACGACCATACTTCAACCAATCTACCAAAAACCTGTCCAAGTGAAGACTGTCAAAGATAACGTCTGATCTCGTGGCCTCAGGGTGGTCTTAAGACACGGGACGTAACGTAAGCCAAGGTGATAGGGTGAAAGAAATGAAGGGAAACTAGGCTCAAATACCCAATGATCAAACCCGTACCTTCTTGTACAAGATGTAATGCATAGAAAAATCTCATGAGTCATGGACTTAGAAGTAACCAAAGGGAATGTCGATGACGAAATGAGAGAAAGGATGAATGGTCAAACCATCAATGAAACATGTGAATGATGTGAAGAAGGTATCAAATCAGTAATGGGTATCAATATGTAGGGAATGAATAAAAGGTGGAACAAAGATCTGGAAAGCGGTAATGGGATACAAAAGAAAGCAATGAGAAAGTGGAATGAGTGATGGTTAGTACAATAAAGGAAAGTCATATCACCAATGATGGAATGGTGGGTAAGGCAATGATCCGGAGACCCTAGTGAAAAGATTACTCATCTCTCATACCTCGTATATATCAAACATGATCCAAAAAGCATAGGATCTCATAGAACTCTCATATGAACCCTCGACACTCCAAATGCATAACAAGAGTGGCTCAAGGACTGAAAAACTCATAAAAACTCACAAAAACCCACAATGACAAATATACCCAATAAATGAACCTCAAAAGGTGGCATAAATGCCCAATGGAACGAGAATACCATACATGAGCATATCATTGCGCTTTTTTTTTTTTCTGATTTTTGATTGATTTTTTTTTTTTTTTTTTTTTTTTGCGCATGCTCTAATCATCAATAAATCAAACTCCAATGGGAAAAATATAAGGAATGAACAAACTCTCTCTGACCACTGATGAATACATGAACCCCAACCCATGAGACAACCTCTCAAACTAAGATCTCCGAATCAATGTCAAATGATGGAATGAATAGAGTGATATGACTGCCCTCTTTGCACTAAGACGTGAAGAATCATCAACCCAAGGAAGAGAATAGATAAGATGAAGCAAATAATGATAGAGACAAGAAAGAGAATGGATATATGATGATAATAAAATAGAACAAATAGGATGATAAGAGGATGGTAACAAAATGAGAAGATAGACCTATAAGTTTAAAGCTCATGAGACTTTCCTAGCAAAGCATGCATATACATCAAAGGGCCCCAACCCGGGTATAGAAATGGTAATAAAAGCTATAAGAAAGAAATAAGGCTATAACATACCACACGAAGTTCAATGGGCTAGCAACGGTCTAACATATAGAGGTGATAAAGTATGAGGCTAACCGAAATGATGGCCACCCATCCTATGACCACGGTCTCAAACATAATACTTCTTTAGCTGATCCACGTTGGTAGGCTCTGAAAATTGGTTTCCATCTAAGTTTGTCAACCATGCAGCCCCTTCTGGAGTCAACTCTCGGATAACATAAGGCTCACTCCAACTAGGTCTAAACTTTCCTCTAGGGTCTCCAATCAAACCTCTGAGAATCCTCAAAACTAAGTCCCTTTTTGCAATGGTCTAGGCTTAACCCGTTTCTTGAAGGCACGAGCCATCTTTCTCTGATAGGCCTGAACATGATCTACCACTCTCAATCTCCTCTCATCTAAAAGGTTAAGCTGATCAAATCGAGCCTGAGCCCACTCTGTCTCAGAAATCTGCTGCTCAAGGGCTACTCTCAATGAACCCATCTCTGTCTCGACTGGCAAAACAGCCTCCATACCATACACTAGAGAGTAAGGCGTAGCTCCTGTAGAAGTACGAAAAGATGTTCGATATGCCCACAACGCAAAAGGAAGCTTCTCCGACCAATCTCGAGAAGTCTCAACCATTTTCCTCAAAATCCTCTTAATATTCTTGTTTGCAGCCTCTACTGCCCCGTTGGTCTGTGGCCTATATGCTGAAGATCTATGATGTCGGATGGCATACTTCTGCAACAAAGTATCTACCTCAACTCGGAAGTGCACCCCTTTGTCGGAAATCAACTCATGAGGAACCCCATAGCGGCAAATGATGTGTGATCTGATAAAACTGGCAACCGTAGCAGATGTCAACCTCGCATATGATGCGGCTTCCACCCACTTGGTGAAATAATCTATGGCAACTAGGATGAACTCATGACCACTGGAAGATTTTGGTGAAACCTTCCCAATAATATCAATACCCCATACTGAAAATGGCCATGGCGAGGTCAAAGCGTGTAACTCTGATGGCGGTGCATGAATGAGATCACCATGAATCCGACACTCTGGGCATTTCTGGATAAACTGACAACAATCTGTCTCCATAGTCAACCAGAAATAAGAATACATTATTATTTATGATATTTGATAGTGAATATGATTTAATTAAATAGGATTTGTTTGACAAGATTATTATATCACATAGTTTTTTTATGGTTATGTTTAGTTTTAAAAAAGTATTAAGAAGATAGAAAAAACATTTAAAAAAATTATTTTTTTATATTTAATTGTTTTATAAAAATATGAAAAAATAAATCAATATAATTAAAATTAATTAAAATTTATACATTGTCAAATTATTTACTTGTTATATTAAAGAGTTAAAACAAGTAAATAAGTTAAAATTAGAATATAAAAATAAATTATTTGATTTAAATCAATTTTTTATTTTTTTATTTTTCCCCTTTCGCTAATTTTTTTCTTCTCCAACCAAACATACCCTTAAAATATATTTTTTTAATGATAGAATAGGAATTGAAAAGTCAGTGTGCGTCCACGTGTCGTAGTCCATGACCACGTGTTTGTGTTGTGCAAGAGTGTGTAATTAGAAGGGGGGTGGATGGACGCGTGTTTGTGCGTGTGATGTGTAAAAGTGTGTAATCAGAGGGTGAGTAGATGGGGAAAGATATTTCGGTCGAGAAAATTGTGTTTTGCATCTCGTTGGGTACAAAAACTTAAGTTGCATGTAATTTCATCATTTAACTCCAAGATTTAGAGAAAATATAAAAATGAAGAAGAATGGTATAAATTTTTTATCTTTTTAAAAATTATTTTTATTGATTATAAAAAAATAAAAAAATATTAATTTAAGTTTTATTCCTTTTATAAACCTCAATTAAATTTAATTTAATTCAATAATTTGGAAAAAAATACACCCCTTTCCAAAAAAATTAAAAATAAATTATTATTATTATTATTTAAAAATCAAATATTTTGAAAAATATATATTTTTAAAATTGTATATGTAAAAAATAACTAATAATATGTCAAATTTATTTTTTTAAATATTATATTTTTAGAATATATATATATATTTTAAAAAAAAATTAGCTTTCTAAAAATAATAAATTTTTATAATAATTATTAAAAAAATTAAGATAAAAAAATTTATCAAATATTAAGATAGAAAATACTCAAAATAATTTTGAAGAATATATTAATGTTTTCACATTTTATATATTTCGGTCAATTACTTAATTTTTATAAGTAAAATCTTAATTTTTATTGTAAAACATAATTGTCCATTTTGGTTTTGGCATGCAACAAATGATATGATTATACTTGGGAGATATTAAAGATGGGACGTGTGACACGTGTATGGGCTTTTATGGACCGAGCGACTTTAAGGTTTATGTTGCATTAATTTTAAATAATATAATATTACAATAAATTATAAAAAAATCGTTCAAGTCACGGGAGGAAAAAAAAAAAAAAGGTCGGAAGCCCATAGAAAATGGAAAGAGTGGTCCCCAGTTGCAGACAAAGAATTAATGTGGCTTGTGGAGGAAAAAAGACAAAAAAGCCAAAAGGAGCCATCCGGTTTTTCCTGAACCGGTCTGTCCACCGGGTCTCACGATTCAATGGCTAAAGCGGTCTAATAGCTCAACCGAACCGGTCAAATTTTAGTTTAACGTTGTAAAAATCCTCAAATGAACGAAAACATTTTTTTTTTTAAAAAAAAAAAGTTTGCTGAATGGTGTTTTAAGGTCGGATACTATGTTTGCATCCACCCAATTTGTGTTTGCAGCGGTCTCAATAATAATTTTTTTATGACAAAAATGTCCCTCAATGAAATAACCAAAACACTTGCTGACACGAAGATTAAACATTTGTATGGTGTTGTTCCACCTTGAACATCATAAAATAAGTTTATTTTTTATTTATTATTTCTTGCACATTTCACAATTTCCCACTTTTAAATTTTTTGTAATCATTTTTAACCTACTCTAAAGTTTTTAAAAAAGAAAAAATTGAAATTTGCATAAAGAAGAAACCCTAAAAGATATTTTCTTTTAGGGTTCATTATTGAGAAGAAAAAAGTTGAAAGAAAAAGAAAGATAAGAAGAGTGTTTATAGATATTTTGAAAATTTATTGATGGATATGATAATAAAGTTAATATTTTAAAATGGATGTGTAAATAGAAGGAACGTAAAAGAGAAATTTGGTTTATGCAAATATAATTCTCCTTTCAAGATTCTTCAAACTTGATCTTGCTATTTTTAAGAGTATTGGAATGGTATAACACCAATATACCATTCTAATTTAAAACTCAAAACATACTAGAACTTCAAAATTTGTAACTTTAATTCAAATATGTCGGTATAAGATTCATTGTAGTGAAGTAGTCTCACATTGTTAAATCTTTGGAGCAAAATTTTTAACCTATTGTAATACACTAAAAAAGTTAATATTATAAAAAGTAAATATGAATATATAATTTATATATGAAAATAATAAGAATTTTGGAAAAGTTTATAGCACCAAATTGGTACCTTTTGAAATTCAAAATTTTGGTCATTTAAAGTATTATAAAAATCTTGGTCATTGAATGCAGACGTAAACATATAGAATCATGTTCAACAATTATATGAGACCAAGGTATAAAACAATGAGAGGAAGGTATACCGCAATGAGACCACATAGGAGATACAAAATAATAAAATTAAGGCCTAGTTGAAGGTTGAAGCAAAAGATGGGTGGTTCTATAAATTTCTCTCATTTTAATATAAAACAAACAAAAAAAATACTATCCTTTTCTTTTATTTTTATTTATTTATTTATTTATTGGCCTTAAGAAAGAGATAGAATAAGCTACACTTTTCACATAAAGTCTTTGAGATATTTCGGTCAAAATTTGTAAAGCTAATCTCTTTTGGTTTAAAGTTATTAATAAAATTTTAAGTAAATAAAAATATCCTAATTTTAAAAATAAAGTATGCTAGCTTTAACATGAATGGATGCAAGAAAAGTTTGATGAGTGACATTTATCATTCAAAAAGATGATTATTTTCTTTATTTTCTTTATTTTTAAAAAGTGAAGAGCACTTTTCCAAACTAGAGCTTATTTTGATATATTAATCAAATATCTAGAGTTCTTTAGTTTTTTAATGTCGTTTTTTCAACTAAAATAAATGAATGTAAGAAGTTTTATGTGGGTGATACAAATAGTGTGTATAAAAAGAAATATTTGTCTCCTTATACAAACTTGTTTTCTTTAAATTTTCCATTTTTTTTAAGAGCACATCTTATTCTTGTCCATTCTCATTTCTTTCTCTCTCTTTCATTTTTCTAATAATTCTCTCTCATTACTAATTTTGTTTAAAAATTTAGGCTCTTACATAATGAGTTGTTAGCAATATATGTCTAGCCAATTCGATTCAAACCATGAAAACTTATCACATTAATTGGATTTGCCCGGTATGAAATTATATTTGTTATGATTATCTAAAATATATTCAATCACACAAGAATATTAGGTATATGGGGAAACTTACCTACCAAGATTTTGTCAACCTTTGTAAATGCAAAAACTACTTTCAAAAAGTTCTATACCTATTAGTATCTACGTGTATTCTTCGTGCCCAAAACACAATTCTCTCTTGTATTCCTTAATGGATTACCTCAAATCCTTAACCCTTACCTTTTTTCCTTGAAATAACTTTCAAGATTTTCTTTTTTATTTATTTGATCTTGATTTTTTAGGGTTTTGGAATTAAGGCAAAATAATGATGTTTTGTAGATTTTCGTAAGGGTTTTTAAATTATTTTTTATTTTTCTAATTTGTATTCCTAAAATGAATTTTTCAAATCATTTTCATGTATACGGCAAGAAAATTGGTTTTCAGTGATAAGAATTTTAGTAACACCTTAAGTTTTACCATTAATATTCTAGTTTTAGTGCATACATATATTATTTATTTTATTGTTGCTAAATCTATTCATCATTTTGATATTAGTGGTAATAATGTCGTTGTCACTTGTAGTTTTTCCCTAAAAATAGACTTTAATGTTTCTTTTACTACAAATTATTACTTGTCACTAAATACTAACATTTTGTGACCATATTATATTGTTGTCACGCTATATTGAATTCACTTTCCTACTTGTAGTCTTGAAAATAAATCATATCACTACTAAAGATAATATAAAATCAATATTTAGTGGCAACCTTTATATTGAGACTTAATTAACTTTTTGGTGCCTAAAAAAAATAATATAGAGAAAAAATTATTTAGTGACAACTTTAATTTATAATTGCTAATATTATATTTTCAATGATAATCTTTGTGTCATACATTCCTTCTCAATAGTCCGATCATTACCTTGGATGGATGAGAAGGAAGGATGCCATCAAACACATCCCCTGTCATAAAAATATCTATAAGAATATATTTATGGATGAAATATAATATCCCCAAGAAAAATATTTTTACCATTTTTTTAACAATCCGAATATTAATAGTAAATATTAACAACTTCAAGTCAGAATAATAAAGATATGGTAAGACAATACAGATTTATTGTTAGTAACTTTAGCTGTGAATTAAGTTATATTAGTAAACACACATTTAAATAAAATATCATAATTTAGTTCAAATCTTTAGTTAAGAGTCTACATCCTCTATTTTTTTTGTAAATATTTTATATTATTATAAAGGTCTATTTGCCTTTAATATTTAAAATTTTTTAACATAATTTAGTGGTTTATTTATTATGAAAAAAAATCAATTTCAATAATTTCTTAATATAAAAATGTTAGTATAGTGAATAAAAAGGGGGAAAAATGATCCAAAAACTAATTTCATATTTTCCAAATTAGTTTAGCCCCAAATATTACAGGAAAAATAATTTCAATAATTTATTGACATAAAAGTATGAGCATTGCAAACAAAAAGGAAAATTAGATCCAAAAATGATTTTCATATTTTTCTCAATATTTTAACACTTTCAACAACTATTAACTTTCCAAGTGATTTACATGCATAATCTTTTTCTTAAAATTATAATTTATTTATTTATTTTGTATGATTGATCTTTTAGTTCATGTTATAAGCGTCCATTTACTTTTACTCTTAATATAATGTAAACATATATTGATTATTGTATTTAACAATTCCTTAACAAAAAAGTAATATTTTGGATAAAGTGGGAGAAAATACATCCATTTTTTTTTTTTTTTTTGCATGCTTTTCATAGTAGTTTAACACTTGAGATAATAGTAATTTTTTTTGTGAATGATTTAAAGATGTAATATTATTTAATAAAAATTATCACTTGATTTTCTTTATTTTTGAATTAATTGATTTTTTAGTAAATAAGATTGATAGTATCTATTGTTAATTCGTTTTAAACATAATTAACAAAATTCCACATCCATGATAGTTTATTAATTTACTTCCATTTTTTTTCATATTTTCTAGATTAATTTGGCTTCAAATATTGAAGAAAATATAATTTTAAAAATTTCTCGTTTGTCGCATCTCCCTTGCTTATTGATTTTAATTGAAACTATAGTATGATTGTGTTAGAAAAATTAGGCTAATCCAACCTATGGTAATCACCCTGGAAGGGGGGTGAATAGGGTGATGGTCTCTTTTTTAGGAATTTAAACTATGTGAATGTAAGAAACAATTATATGCAAGTATATAATAAGCAATATAAAGACAATTCCATATAAATTAAAAGAGTAGGGAAGAGAGATTGCAAACACAAGAGTTTATAGTGGTTCGGCGCAACCCGGCCTACGTCCACTCTTCTTTAGCTTCAATCCCAAGCTTGAGGTTCCACTAATTCAAGGCTTCAAAACCAAGCCTTCAAGCAATACAATTGGATTATGGTTCCAATTCACCCTCTTGGACTTTTAGCTCCAAGCACCCTTTACACTTCTCAAGAGATACCACACTCTTGAGAAACTTCCTCTCAAAGGTTTACAAATGAATGATCTCACAAAATCCTAGTACAAAGATTTTAAGCACAAATGATACAAGAAAACTAGGATTGAAAGATGCACTAAGGATATGCAAGTTTTACAACAATGGTGCACTCAAAAACGCTCTTCCAAGGCTCAAATATTTCAAGAAAGGTTTGGGAAGGTTAAGCTTTTAAACAATGAAGACTGGAGCCTTTTTATAGAAGAGAAAAGTCAAACTAGTCGTTTTGGGGTTCGACCGGTTGGCTAACTGTTAGCATTTAATGCTTGGCAGGTGATTGTTGGACCTCGACCGGACCTCAATTGGACCTCAACCGGTTAAGGTTCAACCTTGACCGGTTGAACAACCGTTCTGGAAGAAAGAGAAAGTTTTTTGCACCCTTGACCGGTTGAGCTGGGGGTCTACCCGGGCCTCAACCGGTTGAGATGTGGGTCGACCCGGACCTCGACCGGTTGAGCTGGGGGTCAACCCTGACCTTAATCGGTTGAGCTGGGGGTCGACCCGGACCTCGACCGGTTGAGCTTGCGGTCGATCGATTCCTAACCCAGTTCAACTGGTTGAGCCATTTTTTGGCTCAACAACCAACTTTTTCAACTTAAAACCTTTTAAAACAAGTTTGAAAGATATTTAACACAAGGTTTTAGTTGAAAACATGAAATCATCCAATTCTTAAAATATTTAAAACAAAATAACTCTTGGATGATTTTAATGCATAAGTAAAGAATGTAATGCATGCAAATCATAGTGCACCAACAACCTTACAAAGAGATCTTATGAAGCTTAGGTCTTGAAAAACACTTCTCTTTGAGGTGGTATTCTTTTTCATGATTTCTCCTTGGCTTGATTTGTCTTTGTGATTGCCACTTTAGAAATCCTCTTGCCTAATCACACTTAAAATGTAATCATTAGTTCTAAACCTTGTTTTGTTATCATCAAAATCAAGATTAGTCAAACCTTGGATTCATAGATTGTTTATATTATATGCATCTTAATGGGAAATATGATGCGTTTTTGGATGACAAGAAAGAGATTTTGTAAAAAGAAAGCGGATTAGGGGATTTAATTAACTAAAAGTATTGAAAAGATATAAGACATTTGAATTGAGGGGTTCTAATAGGAAATTAAAATCAAGTTACGTTTGAGACCTCGTAAATGAAAATATTTTAAGTAAAAAAAGAAAAGAAAAAAAACATTAATGCATTTTGAGTTATAAAGATGTATGACATTAGTGAATTATGGGTTTATGGCATGCATGGAAAATAAAGAGAAAATGAATAAACTCTATAAGGATTAGTAGAGAATCTTATCTAGAGAACGATCTTGATAATAGATTAAGGAGAAAACCTAGATCCTATTGAAGGGAAAAACAACAATGATTAGAAGAAATTATAAACTTGTTTAAGGGAATTAAAATAATAATTTACTAGACAAAGTAATAATGGATTTAACAAAATTGATTTCAATGTATTTTGAAAAATAATAGAAGGCTTTGAGAAAGAGAAACCTTTTAATTATTATGTGAGATATAATTGGAAAGTTCAAACTAAGGTAACAAAGAAAAAAAAAAAAGGAGGGGTAGTTGCATTAATTAAGAGTCTGTTTGACAATGATTCTAGTGGAAGTGTTTTTATTTGAAGTGTTTTCTTCTGTAGTGTTTATTTGAAAAACACTTTTATGAGAATTAGAAAAAATGATTCTAATTGTGTTTTTGATAATATGTTGTATA
Source organism: Vitis riparia (assembly GCF_004353265.1). Taxonomy (NCBI): domain Eukaryota; kingdom Viridiplantae; phylum Streptophyta; class Magnoliopsida; order Vitales; family Vitaceae; genus Vitis; species Vitis riparia. The sequence goes on along the minus strand of NC_048442.1, from coordinate 7,198,377 downwards.
AGTATAAAAACACTTTTAATATTAATAAATTACCAAAAAGGACATATAATTTTAATTAAAAAAATAGTATGATAAACAAAAAACTTTTCATTACAACAAAATGTATAAACATCTATCTTAAAAGAATATATATATATATATATATATATTATATAAAAAAATAAAAAAAATATATTGTTAAAAAAATAAAAATATTTTTTTTATGATTTAAATAAAATTTTGAAAAATGTTTACAAAGAGAATTGCATTAATAAATAATAAATATCATGATATAACAAATTATTTGATTATATATTAGTTTAAAATTAATAATTTTTTTATCACTATAATAAAATTTTAAAAAATATTTACAAAAAAACATATAAATCAATAAAAAGGAACATTGAATAAAAGATAATTTTAAAAGTAAAATAATATATGATTACCTATTAATTTCTAATAAAAAAAAAGACTTTTCATTAAAATTAACAATTTTTTTTATCACTATATAAATTTTTAAAAAATATTTACAAAAAACATCTAAATCAATAAAAAAGAACATTGAATAAAAGATAAATTTCAAAGTAAAACAATATATGATTACCTATTAATTTCTCAAAAAAATTATAATTAAAAGTAAATAAGAAGACAAATGTTTTCATAGCGAAAAAAAATGGGGAAATTATATTTTTACATATTAGAGTCATAATCAAACATTAATGAGATATAAGAAGATTTGCAATTCGATCACATTGTTCTTTCATCTTTCTTGTATGCTGAGAACCATCTTCCTCAACAAGTGAATCCACTCTACTCTCTTCTTCATTAAGTGGAAGCAACCTTTGATCATCATCATAAGGTTTAAATTCCATATCCATTCTAGCATTAATCCTTATGAAGTTGAGAAGAGCCATTGAAGCAATAACAATCTTTACTTGTTTTTCAAGAGGAAAACTATGCATTTCTCGTAGCATTCTCCATCTATTCTTCAAAACGGTAAATGTTCTCTCAATTGTGCACCTCAAGGATGAATGCTTATGATTAAATATTTCCTTTTTACCTTTAGGTGAACTACCTCATTGAAAATCTGGAAGATGGTAACGCTTGCCTTTATAAGGGCCTAAATATCCACTCGTTTGAGGATAACCAGCATCGACCAAATAATATTTACTTACAAAACAAAAACAAAAAATATATATTAGATAATAAAAATTTGATCACAAAAAAAAGTTTGATATTATCATTCACAAACCTCCAGGTGGATGAGGAAAACCCAATTCTAACCTTCTTAATGCCTTTAAAAAGACCCGCACATCATGAGCAACACCTTCCCATCCGGCCCATGCAAATGTGAAACACATATTGAAATCACATACTACCATAACATTTTGGGTAGTCATACCTTTTCTACCAATATATGGTATTTTTCTATCTCTAGGAACCACAACAGGTATATGGGTTTCATCAATTACCCCAATACAATTCTTAAAATATGGCCAATACCGATCATCATTTCTTATTTTATCAGGGACTTCCTTAAACTGTGGATCACTTGGTTTTATAATATCTATAGCCATATGACAAACAACATCTAATACAATCTCAAACCATCTAGATACAAATTCACCAGAGTGTTGAAATCTTTCTTGAATCATCCTATTGCTTAGTCCATGACCTATTGTAGTGAGAAACATTGCTAAGACCTCTATTAAGGGCATATCAAAACCTTGTTTTAGGCCATACCTTTTAGTAAGTGTTTCTAATAAATTCAGAAACACATGTTTTTCCATTCTAAATTGCTCAAAACACCTCATTTCATGGCCATTCAAAACATCCATTACAAACTTGTATCCTATGTGGGAAGAAGTTCTGCAAGGTTTTTTTTTCTTTGAAACTAGTAAGTGTTGCAGCTGCCACACAACCCGCAAGCACCAATTGATAAAAATCATGTTCATCAGCGTTTTCATCATCAAAATTTTGATCATTATTATTAGAAGACATCTATACAAATAAAAAAAGAAATACGTTAATAAACAACAATAATGTATATTTTCAATTACTATAGTTATTTTAAAAAATTAGAAAGTACACAATTAAAGTTTAGAATGCCTACCATTGCTAGACATTCTGTATTAAAAAAAAATATATCTTATAGAAATAATAAACCTACAAAAAATGTTAAATGACTAAGATGAAATATAAAAAAAGAACAAGGAAACTACACATTAATAAAATGAAAAACAATACCAAATTTTATAAGAAGTTTACCACCAAAGCTCATCTAATAGTCTCAATTTTTAGAGAAAGAAATAATAAAAAGTATCAAATAAGGGCATAATGACTTTTGCAATTCACACATAAAGCAAACCAACATCTCTTTCCTCCCCTCAACCTAACAACTAAACAATATTAGGTAACAAAAATATGTTTCCATATAAAAACAAGAAACAACTCCAACACTCAAACATGTTTATGTTTAAGCCATGCAATCTGATCAATTGGGTATTCTAATGCAACAAACATATCTCTATTTTCCTTGACAACCATGATATTTGTGGCTTTCATATATAACTCAAAGTCATTCTTCACTTCAGGCATCCCACGTATGATTTTCATCACTTCACCAATGCTACAACCTGACTTATCTCCTTTAGATGAGATAGAAGACCTATGCTCCATAGCACTACAAATGCGCTCTAACTGGATAGCCACAAGGTCATATTTGGTTTCGTTGCTTTTCCTCTTTCTTATTCCTTCATTCTTTTTTGCCATAGAAGGTTGAGTAGTAGCTTCAAAACTATTGGAGATAGTATCAAGTGGCGGATTGAAACTAGAGTCACCTTGGTCTTCTATTATATTATCTTTGTGTTCCCTCACCTTAGATGAATCATCAACATCTTGTCCTACAAAGCCTTATGATGGTGCCCAAGCTGGCTCCTTCACTAGTAGCAATAATATCTTTGAAAAGTATGTCTAATTGCTCAACATTTTTCAAGCCTTTTGTTTTAAACTTTATTGCTTCAGGATTCTCCTACAAGAGTATTTAATTTATCATATTTTATAACCAATATATAAATTAATCAAATAAATTTAATGACTAAACAAAACATACCTTCAATTTGTTATCCCACCATTCATTGCTTGCATTGATGGTTTGTCTCATAGGATCCCACCCAAGGCCAAGCTCTTTCCCAATCAATGTATTCCAAAGTTGCCAATCCTTTTTAAGAGAACTCCATTTATTCTTAAGTTGCCTATATGGATAGTTTCTTCCAGTCAAATTGTTGAAGACTTTTATCACATTTTTTCATCCCAATTTCCTAAAGTGACTATTTGGTCTATTTCTAGCCAAAGTCTCAGTCACACAAACTTTGATAAAAGCATCCATTGTAATATCATCCTAATAAGCCTTGCTTTTTCTTTTTTTTTCACTTTCTCCACCACTTGGTTGTTGTAATGGTTGAACAATGTTGCTAGACATTCTCTATTTAAAAAAATATATATTTTAGAGAAATAATAATTTTCAAACAAAGAATCACACAATTAAAATAAAGAATAAAGAAAGAATTAAGGAACAAAACATCAAGAATATATGATTATCTAGTGTAGACAATGCTTGGTATGATTAAAATTTTAAAATGTAAACTCGGTATTAAACATCATATAGGCATATTCTGTAAAGCATAATAAACAAATAATAAAAAGAAATCCTCAAGTGCAATATTCTTGGTTGAAAAGAACTCCTCATTGGTAGAAACTGAAGATACATACAAAGCCTACAAATCCTAAATTTGGTAGAAACTAAATTTTTTAGTTCCGCTTCTCTCATAAATTTTTTTTTTCTTTACATCAGGATATTAATTTAATGAGTCTACATTTTCTTTGTTTCTATTGCAAGTCATACTCTAACCACCTCTCTGCATTTAGACATGTATTACAATGTATCTTCAATCAAGTCTTGACCATCTGAAATCTAGTTGGAATGTGTCACATATAAGAGAAAGTCAATTCCACATCTTCGCAATGAGTTCTATGATTTGCCTGAAACCAGCTCATTTCCCCCTTGCAGGTGTTACTGAGTAGCTTAATTATGACTTCAGAATTTGGCTCATTGAGAATGCAAAGATGATGTTTTAGCCCATGTTTAAAGGATGGACAACCCAATATGACATAGAAAACCTAAGATCAGACTGGGAAAAAGGAGTGGTTCTATAACTTTTTGAAACCACTCAGAATCACACAGAAGGCATTCTCAACCTAGAAGGTACAACTTCAAGAAGCAGGAACTGTAGACAATCCACAGTCCCCCTATCAGCTATAGCAGAGATCTACACGAAAATTGATTTGAAATCAGTCTTTGAATCTCAATCATGAGACCTCTTCATCCTCCAAGAAGACTCTCTTCCAACAAGATGAGATTAACTCTTTTCCATATTATCTACGTTGTCGTTTTCTTCTCTCTTTTCGTTTTTGGCATTCAATCTTCTCTCTTCGCCGATAAGTTTCTCCGTTTCGTCAGTTAAGATCCTGATTTCTATATTTCATTCCTTTTTTTTAATCATACATGAAATGCGGCGGTTGCAGGCAGCAACAAGATTTTGAATAACTTCAACATTCAGATTTTATCGGATTTCCAGTCTAATGTTCAGCAATGCATGGTTAGTCTTCCAATTTTAAATTTTATGATTTGATGTTTTATTTATAAGTTGGATCAATAGTTTTTATATTCCTTTGAATTGAATTGGCTATGTTTAATTTCTGATACCGAGTTGAGAATTATGATATGTGTTGATCCGCAATTGATTTCTAAAGGATTGCATGTGTTTAGGTTCAAATGCAGTTGAATTTTAGGGAACTGAAATGTTGCTTTTTTGAATTGCCGAGACTATGTGAACTCAAAAACCCTAAACAGAGCAATTGCATATGTGAACCAGAATAGAGAATGAGAGTTTTAGAGAGAGAAGTATTGGGAAATGAGACTTGACTACTCTATTGAAAAATAGATCTAAAACTGTTAAGGCTTGGAAGTAATTCTTATAAAAACATTTGAGGATTTACAGATTTCATTTTCTCATACTTTCCTTCTAACCAAACAATCCTAAAACCCAAAACCCTAACTAACATTTCAAGACAATCAGACATTAAAAAAAATTGAAAAGAAAAACAACAAAAGAACATAGGGTTACCTTCGATCCGATCAACGATGTCGAATGAAAGTGGAGCGTCTTTCCTACTATATAGTCTCGGATGGAGAGCGATGGAGGAGGAGAATGAAGGAGAGAGGTATGAGCGAAAGGGAAGGAAGATATCGGGAATCACTTGGGGGCATTTTTGGAATATTTCAAAATTTTTGAAGTGTTTTTTTAAAAAACACCTGTCAAGTGATTCTCTAATAATCACTTTAAGTGTTTTCCAAATTTTCAAAAGTGTTTTTTAAAATTTGTCAAACATTTTATTTTCATCCCAAAAACACTTAAAAGTGTTTTTAAGGGTAAAAACACTTTTGAAAATCATTGCCAAACGAGCTCTAAGTTTAGAAGGAAACAAAATAGAGACTTTCCTTAAGACCAGGTTTATATACCTAGAGTTTTGTATTGAAACAAATAACATTAAAGATGAAAAAATTGTGAGAAGACTCTAATATCATGGATTCACTTTGGCTAGTGAGAGACTTCTAAAGTTGGCAAAAAAAATAAAATAAAATAAATGGTAAACAAAACTATAATGAAAGGAATTCAAGATTGACTAATACAAATGGAAATTTTGAAACTATGAAAGCAAGAAACCGTGATTAGCATGGAATAATGATCCAAAAGTTCATTTGGGAGTAAATTGGTTTAGAGAGATGAAATAAGATAAAGATGGTTATGCATCAAGATATTTGAGACTTTAAGAATGAAAACACAAAACTATATGATTAGTATGAATAACCGAAGAATAATCACCATAAATAAGATTTTAAAGAGTATTTAGAAAAGAACTCAGAATCAACATAGCTCTACAACTACAAAGATTACATAGTGAAATCTAGGTTCAATGATATTGGAATAAAGTAAGATATTAGTAAATGTTTAGGTTGTATTATATGTATTCCCATGTAAAGAATTATAAGAAAATTGAAGTTAGAATAGATGTAAAGATTCAAGGACGAAATTCTTTAAAGGATGAAAGGATGTAATCTTGGGTTTTTAATGACACATAAGATTCATCAATCAAAAAAGCTTTCATAAAATTGTTAGTCAAATGGTAAAAAAGAATGGTGAAGCTCCATGTATTATTATTTAATTTGAATAAATTTTGGAAAAATAAATCAAAAGTCAATAGCTTGAAACTTTTTTAAAGTTCAATTTAAAGAGTGAATTCCAAGAATTAGATTTAAGTTTTGAGGAAATTTTAATCATCAAATGATTGAGAATACATTTTAAAATTTTAATATTAAATATATTATAAGAATTACTTTAATTATTACTAGGTAATTGTCAGAGAATCTTAATGACAAAGTTGAAATGTTATAGTATATTGTTAAAAAAAGAAATTGAATTTAATATTATAATGAATCAGTTTAATTTTTATAATTAGGACTGAACCTTATAAAATTATAAAACCTAAAATATAATTCAACTTAAGTTAAGATTTAATATTTTATATGAATAAAATATTAAAATGATACACAAAGGTAAATTAATTAAATGTGAATATTATCATTTAGTATATTTAACTTTTTAAAATTTGATTTAGTTGAGATATAATTGACAAATAGAATAGATTAAATTAATCAAATTAAAAAGGGCTAAAACTTTAATAGTTGTAAGTTGAATAATTAAATAATAGAGGTGGTAATTTATGGAGTAAAATTGAGACATTTGAAAATTAATTAAAGTATTAAATTTTGAGTATGATGGGAAATATATTTTTATTATAATATGAAATCTAATTAGGTTCTAAAATTATAGGCTTATATTGTTATATTTTTTGGTAATTAAATTTTATTTTTTGAATACTAAAATTAAACATAAAAATAAAATAAAATTAAAGGAAATTAAAAGTACATGTATTTTAGGTATAAGGATAAAATAAATTGTATGAGTAAAATTACATAAATTTAATGTGGGATGGTGAAAAAAAAAGGTCGAGGGGAGGGGAGGGGAGGGGAGGGGTATATATATATATATATATATATATAGGGGAGAGTGGACACTAAAACAAAACAGTGTGAAAGCCACTGCTAGAAAATAAAAGAGATGGAGATCGATGCAATAGCGGTTGTGGGCTCTCCATGACGGAAAACCCTCATTTTTGAGCTACCAAACATGCTCCAATCTGTATCAAATTTTAAGAGGGAGTTCGATTCGTCGAAATGAACATCTCTATGGAGTTGAATTTCAAATTCAATGGTTGGATTTTCAGATTTTGATAGAGTGATTTATTCCCAAGTTTTTCATTTAATATTTTATTAGAGAAAAAATTGTTGATGTTGCTAAAAGTTAGATCTACTTATCATTGTGCTGGTTGGTTAAGGTTTTATATTTATGATTATTCTTTTAATTTGTTGGAGAATCTACGAATATTTGGATTGATTTTAGGGAGAATAATGTTTGAGGAAAATTTAGAAATTAGTTATTGATGACATAATTTATATGAATTAAAGAGAGATGTGTATGCGAAATATGGGAATTATTCATATTGTCTTTGGAAGATGTAATAAAAATTTGGGATGATTATTTAAATATATATTACTATTGAAATAATGAAAATTATTTGTGAAAAAAATAAAATTGTGATAATTTTAGTTGCAGAAAATTTTAAGTTTTGTGTGTTTAAATTGTAAAATAAATAAATGTTGAATGCTTATATATATTTTATAATCTTAATTTTATATTATTAAGTATTGTTATCTGAGTTGAGAATTGGACAATGGTTATGTATTGCATTGTTGCCTTCATTTGCATCCATGGTTATGTATACGAAAAAGACAAAGAAATAATTGTATGTATTGAAAATGAGAATGACAAGACCCCAAAGAGGGCAAAAATGAAAAGAAAAAAATGATAAATGAAAGTACATCATAGAGAGAAAATTAAAAAGGGAGTGAGATCTTTAACATGAAAAATACAAAAGTTCACCAAAAAGACTCCAAATAAGGAGTGTATTTAGGTACGAATGTGTATCCTTTAATGAAAACCCAAGAACAATAATGCATTATTTGATTACATGTGAGCATTTGCATCATATTTGAATTTAGGAGAAGGATTTGTATTAATTAATTAAATGACATCAATTGTACGTTTAAACATATTATTAGAGACTAAAATAATTTATTTATTTGTGAACTTAGCAATGTTTTATACGATATATACATTATTGAATAAGAAAAATGATTATTTTGATTGGATTAATTTTGTATGATTAAGCTTTCATTTAATGTATATAATCTAAATGCAATATTATATTTTGGCATGTGATTGTATCATATTGACCTAAAATCTTTAACTCATTTGGGTGCATGTAAGATATCCTATTCAGTAATGTGGAGATGTTCACCCTTTATTTCTTAAAAAATTTAGATGAAGATAGAGTTTACAAATAATCATAGAAAAATTAAAGAGTGTTCCAAAAAGTTTCAAAAAGTAAAGGAACAATAATAATTGTTGTTTTTAATTTATATTACTTTTTTAGCATGTATGAATTTGAGTTATATGGACTTTTGTAACTTAAATTATACTTTGTTATTTTGTAAAACATGTTTGAAAATATTTTTTTAGCTTAGAGATTATTGTAAATATTTGGGTAATCATCTTGGATGGTAAGATAATTAATAGATTTATTATACTTGTGAGCAGGTGATGGTTGGTTTGAAAAAAAAAAAAAATCATATAGTAAATCTTAACTTAATAAATTAATTTGGTACTAGATGTCAATTAATTCAAGAAAAATAAAGATAGTAGGATTGATTGCCACTATGAATAAGAATAACCATTAAGATCAAACCTTTGACCTGGGTCATGGGTCGAATTGTGAGTCACCTGGAATTCAGGGTGTGGAAATGCATGCACATGTTTTGATAGCATAAACTTCTTCACTAGCTAAATAATAAAAGGAGAAAAAAAGAATTCTTCTAAAATTTGAAAGGTCAAATTCCTTAGTTTCATCAAATAAATTATTTGAACATTGAAACAAAAAGATATGATAACACAATTGAAGCATACAATGCATCTCTTCCTTTCACACTACCATAACATACATTAGGTCTCACTTTGTTGCTTGCATGGAATGTTGGCAATCATATCTTCAATAAATTGTCCCAAGGAAAAGTATGATGATCCACCATCGATCATGACTGTTCTACTTATTTTTTGCATTTTCTTCATCTTCTTCCTCACATCATTATTCATATTCATAAGGTTGTTTAATCCATTTTCAATCTCACGTGCACCTACAATGTAACCACCATCCTTATTATAATCTATTTTAATTTCTACCGCCAACCCTAAATCTTTCACCATTTGAAATGCGTTAATTTGTTGTTTCGCATACATTGACCATGCGGCTATTGGAATACCATACCATATGCTCTTTAGGATAGAATTCCATCCACAATGAGATACAAATCCTCCGATTGCTGGGTGAGCTAAAACCGCTACTTGTGGAGCCCATCCAATCACCTTTCCAATTCCGGCCATCCGATGTAAAAACCCTTTTGGTAGAACTTCTTTAACATTTGCATAATCGCTTGGAAATCCCATTTTACCCTTTGGGAGAGGTTGGCGAAGGGACCACAAGAACCGATGCCCACTATGCTCTAGCCCATGTGCTATCTCTTTGATTTGATCCACACCAAAGCTTTCCCTTCTCCCGAAGCATAGGAATACCACTGATGATGGAGGCCAATCATCCAGCCAGCTCATGATGGCATTAGCATCTTGTTGAGCACCACCAGATCCCACTTGGAAATTGAGCATGGGTCCAACGGGGTACACCGGCGGTGCTTTACACCCAAAAAACGATTGAATAGCATGTGACTCAAGCTCAACAAATGTATTTACCATAATACCCTTGACTTGTCTGAATCTCCTCATGTTATACAGAGACACCTCAGCCCCGCCGCCTTCCTTGTCAAGCATCATAGAAGGGAAGACCTTACCTGGAACTGAGTTAACATAACTCGGAACCTCCAACTTAGCATCCGAGTCCTTGAAATCATCAAAATCCAAACCCTCATAATCATGGAGGAACTGAAGATGAAACAGGAAGCCAAGAAAAGCAGTGCTGGAAGTGAAGAATGAAGAGAATTGAAATATTATAGGATCACATGTTAACATTTAAGCATGCATTTAATAGCAAAAATTGAACCGGTTACCTTGGTTTATGCCATGGGAAGCCATTTTTTTTTTCCTCTGATATCCAATAAGGTGCTTTCCGAGTGCGTAATGATCCGAGAATTCGGGATTAATGAGCTCTTCCCTTGTCTCCTAAAATTCAGTCCAAAGTGCAAGTGTGTGTGTGTTTACCGAGAGTGCTCTCCAAGAGAAGAAAAGAGGATGCCCTCCAAAATGCACACACACACACACACACACACACACACACACACACATATATATATATATATATATATATATATATATATATATATATATATATATATAAATTCATATATATATTACACATTACACACTTTATTTGGACGACTTGACTTAATGGGCCAGTCAAGTGAATTAGGGCGAGCCAATAAAAAATCAAGCAACAATATGTGTCCAATCCCATTATGGACCACAATGCAAAAAAATAAATTAACACTGATTTATGATATTATCAAATTGATTATGTAAGTGCACACATAAAAATTCCAACAATTCTCTCACTTGGACTACATAATCAAACATCACAACATATACATAATCATAAATCAATGTCCCATAGAATCTCATCAAAAACAAATAATCAAAAGCAATCATATATGCTTCATTGCTTGATTCATAGGGAAATGTACAATAATAGCAATCCTCCCAACAATAACATAGTATTACAATACCAAAAAAGTGGTTCCCACTAACTTAATACAACCTAGGCTTCCAACAACCCCATTTGAGATACATGTTCCTGAAACGCAATTATGGGTAAGCCTTTTGTTAATGGATTCGCCAACATACTTTTTGTGGACATGTGTTCAATATCAATAAGAGACTCTGCCACTTTCTCCTTAACAAAATAGAACTTTACATCAATATGTTTGGAGCGAGAAATACTCCTAGTGTTCTTGGAGAAAGCAACAGCTGCGGAATTATCACAAAATAACTTCAGCGGTCTAGAAATGGAGTCAACAACTCCCAAAGCTGAAGTAAAATTCCACATCCACATAGCCTGAAAACAAACCTCATAACATGCCACATACTCTGCCTCCATAGTTGAGGATGCTGTAAGTGTCTGCTTGACACTTTTCCAAGATACAACTCCTCCTACCATCATAAAAATATAGCCCGTAGTGGATTTCTTATCATCTATGCAGCCAACAAAATCAGCATCACAAAACCCAACTACATCAAGTAAGCTGGTGCGCTGATATGTCAACATTAAGTCCTTAGTTCCTTGCAAATACCTAAGGACCTTCTTAGCTGCTTTCCAATGTTGACTCCCAGGATTGCTCAAGTACCTTCCCAACATGCCCACAACAAAAGCAATATCAGGGTGTGTACATACTTGAGCATACATAAGACTGCCAACCACAGATGAATAAGGAATGGTCCTGATTTCCTCTTTCTCATCATCATTTTGAGAACACTGAGCCTTTGAAAACTTATCACCCTTCACAATTGGTGCTTTAATATATTTATAGTTGTGCATATTGAACCTCTTCAATATCTTTTCAATATAGGCTCTTTGAGACAATTTAAGCACTCCATTAGCCCTATTACGAAGAATCTTTATGCCCAAAACATAAGAAGCCTCACCAAGATCCTTCATGTTAAAATGGGTTGACAACATGTGCTTTGTCTCAATCAACAAGTCAGGATCATTTGATGCGAGTAGTATATCATCAACATATAAAACAAGAAATATGTAACTACTCCCACTGACCCTTAAATATATGCATTTGTCAACTGTATTCTCTTTAAAGCCATTTTGGGTGATAATCCTATCAAACTTCAGATACCACTGCCTCGAATCCTGTTTAAGACCATAAATGGCCTTATTGAGCTTGCAAACTAAATTTTCCTTTCCAATTTCTACAAAACCAGTAGGTTGCTCCATATACACCTCCTCATCCAAATCACCATTCAAGAAAGCTGTCTTGACATCCATCTGATGTAGCTCCAAATCAAAATGAGCTACTATGGCCATAATCACTCTAAAAGAGTCCTTGGTCGACACAGGTGAGAAGGTTTCTTTGAAATCAATTCCTTCTCTTTGACTATAACCTTTAACCACAAGTCTAGCTTTATATCTCTTTATTTTCCCGTTAGAATCATGCTTGGTCTTAAAGACCCACTTACACCCAACTGGTTTACAACCATGTGGCAATTCAACCAAGTCCCAAACACCATTCATATACATAGAATTCATTTCATCATCCATGGCTTTTTTCCTAGATATGAATTGAGGACAATGAATTGCTTCTTGGTAAGTGACTGGATCAAAAACATCATAACCATCATACTCATGCTCCTGTAAATAAACTATACAATCATCTGAAATAGCCGGCCTACGAACCCTCTGTGATCTTCTCAAAGGAACCTCATTAACAACAGTATCATCTACAGGAAAGCCAGATTCCACTTGATCACCATGCTCTCCTTGATTATTGGCTGGCTGTTGGACAATAGGAACATCCATATTTGGAACATGAGATGTAGGAAAAGGAATCACAACATGCTCTTCTCCAAAAGGTATCTCAGGAGGCATAAAATTTGGATCAACATTAACTTCATCCTCAAAATATACAGCCCTATCTGATTCAATGATCCTGGTGGTATGAGATGGACAATAAAATCTGGAACCCCTTGATCCAATGCAATAGCCAAAAAAGAAACCACTAATGGTTTTAGGATCAAGTTTCTTTTACTATGGGTTATAGGGCCTAACCTCAGCCTTACATCCCTAAACATGGAAATGGTGAAGGCAGGGTTTCTTTCCTGACCATAGCTCATAAGGTGTCTTAGGCACAGACTTACTGGGCACTTGATTCAAAATATATGCTGCAGTCCTTAAGGCTTCACCCCACAGAAATTCTGGTAAAGAGGAATTGGACAACATGCACCTCACCATATCTAACAATGTGCGATTCCTCCTTTCTGCAACCCCATTCTGTTGAGGAATGCCTGGCATTGTATATCTCGCATCAATGCCGCATTCCAACAAAAACTTAGCAAATGGTCCAGGATTCCGTCCAGTCTCATCATATCTCCCATAATACTCACCACCTCTATCAGACTTCACAGCTTTAATGAGCTTTCCTAACTGTAACTCCACCTTAACCTTAAAGGCTTTAAACACATTCAGGGAGTTAGATTTCTCATGGATTAGTTCAACATAACCAAATCTAGAGAAATCATCAATAAAAGTGATGAAATATTTATAACCCCCTAAAGCAGTTGGTGTCAAAGGACCACATATATCTGTGTGGATCAAGTCTAAAGTACTTCCACACCTATCAATCTTCTCCTTTTTGGTCTTTGCCGTCATCTTCCCCTTTAAGCAAACAACACAAGTTTTGAAGTCTGAGAAATCAATATTAGAAAGCACACCATCTTTAACCAATCTCTCTAATCTTTGCCTAGAAATATGACCTAGGCGTTTGTGCCACAACATGGAAGAACTCAAATTCATTCTAGCATGCTTGCAACCAACAACAGAATTAACAGAAGATGAATCACATAATAAACCATGATGCAAACTGAGACAATAAAGATTTCCAAACAAAACACCATTGCCAATTAAGACTGAGTTGCAAAAAAATATCCACTTTTCCACCTCCAAAGTGAAAAGAATAACCAAGTCTATCCAAAGAAGATACAAAAACCATATTCCTCCGAAGTGAGGGTATGAAAGCCACATTGTGTAACAACAAAAAACTTTCTGTGATCAACTTCAGCTTTATCATGCCAAAAAACTCCACTTTCACTTTGCTTCCGTCACCCATATATGCACATTCTTCATGCTTTGACGGCCTCCTTTTGTTTGTCATCTCATGCAAAGAATTAGTGACATGAATAGTGGCACCAATATCTAACCACCAAGAATTGGCATGAACATCAACAATATTTGTCTCAATCATGTTTGCATTCAAATTAACCACAACCACAATTTCACCTTTGTTTTTCTTCTCTAGCCAATTTTTAAATTTGAAGCAATCAGCTTGCTTGTGGCCAATCTTGTGGAAAAAGTTGCACTTCCCCTTGGATTTCTCACTATTTGCAGCATTAGAAGAAGTAGATGCGTTGGAGGTTCCTTGATTTGAATTCCCTTTCCTCTTGAACTGCTTAAAGCCTCCAAAATTCTTGTGTGGAGGTTTTTTCTTCATATTACTGGCTTGATCAGTTACAAGAGCAAGGGAGTGAGTCTCATTTTTTTTTAGTGAGACTTCATGTTGCACTACAATGGATATCAACCCCTCTAGAGTCCATTCTTCCTTCAAGGCATTGTAAGTTAACTTCATTGCATCAAAGGAAACAGGAAGAGACTCAAGTATCAACCATTTCAGAAAATTTTCACCCAACTCCACTTTCATCTCATTTGCCTTGTTGAAATAGTGCCTTAGCTTGATGATATGATCTCTAACCCCATTGACTCCATCATATACAATAGTTGTGAGAAGCTTCAAATGAGTTTCCATTTCTGCCTTATCAACCTTGGTATAATTGGCTTTCACATATTCCAAGAAGTCTTTGGCCCTTTCTGTCTTTGGCACGCATTCTTTGATAGATTTATCCATAGTGTATTTCATCACCATCAAACAACTCCTATTAGAGTGCTCCCATCTTTCATAAAATGATCTTTCATCTGCAGAGCTCAAATCAGTGGGCTTACTTGGCTCATCAACCCTCAAAGCCAAGTCCAGATTTTACAGAGTCATATGCACGTTAAAGGACTCAAACCATTCTTCAAAATTATTTCCAATAAGAGGTTTGATGGCAGACAATTGCAGAGAAATACCAGGATTGCTGGTAGCTGAAAAATAGCAAAATTAAACAATATGCATGTTATTACAATATCATGCATTTACTAGTTTCCATAATTTCTCAATTTAGCAATAGTTTGGAATTTTGAAAATTCCACGGCGGTAAGGACAACTAATTAAATATTACAACCAAGATGTACTAATTTTATAACTGAAAGGGCAAAGAAAATTAGTATGGTTCATAATATACAATTAATTTCCTTCACCAATCAAAGCATCCTACCAAGTATTATTATCATCGATAGGACAATTACAATACCCGTATGGATCTTAGTAATCACAATAATAAAGCAACTAAATGTGGGAGTTAAATTATCTTAGCAAAGACAATTTGACACATATAGGGTCATGATAGGCAACCACATATATGTTCACTATTGTCATGATAAACTGAAATATTTAATTTGCGCAATTTAACACACTTGGAATTACGATAGGCAATTACACAAGTGTTATTTATTGCCACAATAAAATTAAATAGTTAACAAAATTGACCTTGGACAACATTATTGGTATAAAATAAAATTATACCATAAAAACAATAATTATAATAATTGTCCCAATAAAGTCAATTTTAAATAACATATGCATAATCAATCCAAGAATACCAAGGCAAAAAAAGAAAAAAAAATTGTTTTTTTTTTTGTTTTTTAATGACGTCATGATGACGTCAGCATGGGACTGTTCATTTTCTCCTCCAGTTGAACACGACCTGGTTCCGGAGAAGAAAAAAAAAAAATTTCGCCCAAAATTTCATGCATTTTTCAATAAAAATACTTAGATTTCCATCCTCAAACATCAATCCTTCAATCCAAACCCAAAAAAATGCACAAAAAACGCATAATAGCAAGAACCAAACAAGCCCTAATTTTCGAAATATCATCAAATGAGCTCCAAAAATCACAAAAATTGATGGATTTTTGCTCCAAACAATATTCTCTACAAGTCTCTAGGGCTTGAAAACCAAGAATTAACACCAAACGAAAAAAAAAACCCCAAAAAATGTCTTCCATAACCAGAAAACGAGAAATAAAAAATTAATCCAAAATTGCAGTTCAAATGTCAACCATGCTTGCTCTGATACCAATTAAAGAGAATTAAAATATTATATGATCACATGTTAACATTTAAGCATGCATTTAATAGCAAAAATTGAACCGGTTACTTTGGTTTATGCCATGGGAAGCCATTTCTTCTTCCTCTAATATCCAATAAGCTGCTTTCTGGGTGCGTGATGGTTTGAGAATTAGGAATCAATAAGCTCTTCCCTTGCCTCCCAAAATTCAGTCCAAAGTACAAGTGTGTGTGTGTGTGTTTGCCGGGAGTGCTCTCTAAGAGAAGAAAAGAGGATGCCCTCCAAAATGCACACACACACACACACATATATATATATATATATATATATATATATATATAAATTCATATATATATATTACACATTACACACTTTATTTTGACGACTTGACTTAATGGGTCAGTCAAGTGAATTAGGGTGAGCCAATAAAAAATCAAGCAACAATATGTGTCCAGTCCCATTATGGACCACAATGCAAAAAAATAAATTAACACTGATTTATGATATTATCAAATTGATTATGTAAGTGCACACATAAAAATTCCAACAAAGAAGAGATAGGAAGGCACCCTAAATTCATCCACCACATCAATAATGGGGCTACAGAACATATCCAGAACGAACCCGGCGAGCCGAACCGAGTTGGAGCGAGTGAGCTCGTGGACAACATCTCTGACAAGGGGTGTAAGAGCTTTGACAAACTCAGTGAGGAAGACACCAGGCGACATCGGTCCAGAGCTGATCTCTATAGAAGGAAGTGTGACACAACGTATGGAATCAGAGTCGGAGGTCATACCACCCTTGGACTTAAACAGAAACTTCATGATGAAGATTGTGGTTGAGACTCGGCGGTCTCGCTGAGTTAGCAACTTTTCAATCTCCACCGTAGCCATAAGATGACCGATCCCAAGAGATGGGATGAAGACTAGCTCAGTTTGCTCCATCACTAACCAGCGGTCACTGCAAAGACAAAAGTAATTGGATGTTTTGAGGGTTTTGTGGTGTTTTATGATGCTTATCCTTATGGCTAAACTGGTTATAAATGGCTTTTCATAATGTCTCAACAGTCTTGGAGGGCGAGAAGTTGACGTCATGGCTTTGCTGGTTCCACCTCTAAATATTTTTGGCTTTGAACATTTGACCCATAAAAATTATATAATTGATAAAAATAATATAAAATATGAAGAGACCAATATACCCTTCAAAACTATTTTCTATCGTAATATTTAAAAAAACTTTTTAATCTTAATTTTTTTTAATTATTATTATGAAAATTTATTATTTTTAGAAAAGTATTTTTTTAAAACATATATCATTTAAAAAAAAATAAATTTGACATATTTTCAGTTATTTTTTATATACACAATTTTAAAAATATATATTTTCCAAGATGTTCGATTTTTAAATAATAATAATTTTTTTTATTTTTTTTTTAAAATGGTGTATTTTTTTCCAAATCACTAAATTATATTAAATTTTATTGAGGTATGCAAAAGGAATAAAATTTAAATTAATGTTTTTCTACTCTCTTTTTTTCGTAGTCAATAAAAGTCATTTTTGAAAAGATAAAAAATATATATCATTCTTCTCAATTCTCACACTTTCTCTAAGTCTTGGACTTAAATAATAAACTTATATAGATCAAAGTTTAATTTTTGTACCAGGTCCAAATCACAATTATCCTAATATTTTTCCTGCCTATTGTTTTTGTTTGATTTGACGGTTGGGTAGGTTGAAGATGGTACTAAAAAATGTTGGCTCTAGATTAAGAAAATATTTTTAAAAAATATAAGACATGTGATTCTGTAGACCCCTTTTTGAAGTGAAGAGGGGGGGCTCGGGATCTCCTTTTGCATGACATTTGTGGAAGAAGAGAGGAGGGACCACCCCATGCATGAGCTGGGACGTGGAAAATTGGCCAAAGGTATGACTGCCCATGAGGGTGGTTGGCGTTTCCCATGCTGGCTGATGGAGGAATAGGAAGGGGGGGATAGCCGATGAAGGTGTGGTGGTTCCGGAAAAGCAGGGGATCTTTTGAAAAAAAAAAAAAAAAGAGAAAATGAGAGTGAGAGCTGGAGGAGAGAAGGACACACTTTGAAGGAGAAGGCGAGAAAAGATGGAGCTAAGAGGGTCTTCACCCAGAAAGCCGAGGTCCGGCCATTTTCTTGCCTCCCATTTTCATTACGTTATTCCTTTTTTTTTTTTTTGGCTTAGTTTGCACTTGATTTCCCAGCATGAACAGCCGATAAGGAGTAGGCATTGGGGACTACAGGAGAGTTCAGACCCCCAGGACACTCTGAGGATGCTATAAAGCATTCATTCATTCTCTTTATTTTGGTTGGTTGACATTTGGCTTCATTCTTTTCAAAACCCATGCATGGCCACCCTCTGCAACCCCCACGTCCATCTCCTTCTTCAATGAGCGGAGGTTCACCTAGCGCCTCTCGTGAGTTCCTCCACCGCCAACACGCCAAGGGCTGCAACCCCCACGTCCTTCTACGTCCTCCCTGGAATGACCCTCACGATTGCCACTGTGACGCACCCAAACCGCTACTGCCGCTATGGAGTCCCCACCGCGCCCCCCATTCAGGCCTAGCTTGGCCTCGCCGGACCCGTTAGCGGTGCTGGCGGCCTGGCGTCAGGCGTGAAGCAACCTCGGAGCCCGCGCCCGCTCGCGCCCCAACACCTGCACCACCTGTGACGCACCTAGCCGCGTTAGGAGCTCGACCATCTGACGCCGCCCTCTCAGATGACAAGAGGTCTGTCGCCTCGTCGTCCCCGCCATCTCCATCAGCAGTGCTCGTGTCAGGAACCCCTCGAGTCTCATAGCCCTCCATCACCTCCATCTCGCCTCTCATCCCGTCGGCGGAAACGGCCTTCTGGGAGATGTTGCCCAGGCGGTGGAGTGGATGGTGGGGGAATGGCTACCTTGGGCTTGCCCATGATGGTAGTGGACTTGGGCTTGAGTTGGGGCACTAGGCCCAAGCTGTGATGGTGATGGAGTCTTGGGCTTGCTCTTGGTGACGGGTTTGGGCTTAAGTTGGAGCCCAACCCAAGCATGTTGATGGAGGGTAACATGTTTTCTCAAATAAATGGGTTGTGATGGAGTTAGAGTTTGGGTCTGTCCATGACGATGGATATGGGCCTCGTTGGAGCCCAAGCCCATTTGCATTGATGAAGGGCCTTATGCCAATCCCTCTTATTAAGATGGCCTATGTCTACATCAAGTTAGCCCATGAGGCTGCCCAAATTCTAAATAATTCTTTTAAAAACCTCTCATATCCATAATTAATTAATTTAATCATTCTCTTTTATTTGTTATCTTATTTTATTTCTACCAATTTAGTTAGCTCAACTTAAAGACAATTAAAAGACAAATTATTAAGGTTGAATATCCTTTTCAAAACTTAAAATAATTTATATTTCACCTTTCCTTCTTTAGTTATGTCTAATCACCATATATGAAAATTTTGTATAAATTAACTTATGTTGGTCTCGATGAATTTACTACGTTCTAAACTTTACATTCTATTTTCAAAACTTAGGTTCTTAAGTAGTTTTTCAAAAAATCCCATGTCTTTATTTAATTTTTCAATGATTCGTTTAAATCTTATTTTCATCAATTAGAATTATTATCCCATATTCATCTATTTATTTAAAGTCTAATTCTTCAAAAATCTCATGTCTTAATTTAATTTTTCAATCCTAAAAATTGTACAATTCGTTTAAATTTTATTTTCATCAATTAGAATTATTATCTCATATTTATCTAGTTATTTAAAGTCTAATCCTTCAAAAATCCCATGTCTTAATTTAATTTTCCAATAATTCATTTAAATCTTACTTTCATCAATTAGAATTATCATCCCATATTTATCTAGTTATTCAAAGTCTAATCCTTCAAAAATCCCATGTCCTAATTTAAATTTTCAATCCTAAAAATTTTACAATTCGTTTAAATCTTATTTTCGTCAATTAGAATCATTATCCCATATTTATCTAGTTATTTAAAGTCTAATCCTTCAAAAATCCCATGTCTTAATTTGATTTTTCAATAATTCGTTTAAATCTTACTTTCATCAATTAGAATTATCATCCATATTTATCTAATTATTCAAATTCTAATCCTTCAAAAATCCCATGTCTTAATTTAATTTTTCAATAATTCGCTTAAATCTTACTTTCATCAATTAGAATTATCATCCTATATTTATCTAGTTATTCAAAGTCTAATCCTTCAAAAAATCACATGTCTTAATTTAATTTTTCAATAATTAGTTCAAATCTTATTTTCATCAATTAGAATTATTATCCCATATTCATCTATTTATTTAAAGTCTAATCCTTCAAAAATCTCATGTTTTAATTTAATTTTTAATCCTAGAAATTCCATTATTCGTCTAAATGTTATTTTCGTTAATTAGAATTCTTATCCCATATCTATTTATTTATTTAAGGTCCAATTCTTAAAAAATCCAACATCCTAATTTAATTTTCAATCTTAAAAATTCCATTACTCATTTTCTATTCATTTAAAATATTGTTTCCATTAAGTAGCATTATTATTCCATATTTATCTATTTATTCTAATCGTTAAAGTTTAATTCTTCAGAACCCGACTTCCAAATCTAATTTCCAATCTCAAAAGCTCCACCGTCCGTGTACCACCATTTAATGATTATTCTCGTTATTAATGTTATCTCATCCACTTACTTATTCAGTTATTCATATACCAAATATCTCATCTCTAAATAAATTCTTAAGTTTTCAATCTTTAAATTCACATCTTCAATCTCTAAAATTCCATTTTTCATAATTATTTACCTAATCTTTATTATTTCACCATCATTATTATTTCATTCCTTTACTTATTCACTCATCCAGTTATCCACTCATTTAAAATCCTGAACTCTCAAATCATTTTCAAGTTTCCAATCTCGTTCAAATTTAATTTCTAAAAATTATCATTCTCACATTTAATTTCTGAAAGTCTGATCTTCAAATAAACTCTAAAACTCCAATTTTTAAGTAACCTTCGAGACTCCAATTTTTCAAATAAATTTCAAAAATCTGATTTTCTCTCAAATGGTTTTAATTCCATTTTGGTTTTCAAACAATCTTCTGCTCCTCTTGCTTTTAATAAGCGTGAGTGAATTTTTCATAATTCCGGAGTAATAGAATCTGTGATATTAATTCATGCAAAATAAACGGGCTGTGGTAGGGGCCTTACATAAGTGATTTTATGATTGAGTGATTGATTGATTTGATTATCACACATGATCAATTCATTCTGCTCTATGACATGCATGAGATTATTCTTTTAATTGCGTACTAACCCTCTTTCTTGATAGCGCATTGATCGATTGATGCCAAGGTACGCCCCGTTCTCACTTCAATCATTCTTTATTGAGTGTTTTGATTCTCCCATATGCATGATCACCCTGAGTATCCGTTGATTTTCATATTGATTGCCACGACAGCTTCATTTTATTAGTAGAGACCCGACTTTAGGGACTTAGAGGGGTGCTACGGTCTTTTCCGTACCTTCCCGATGAGTAACCTGACCCCCGAGCCCGATCCGATTTTTCACAGACCACATTTTCCAAAATAAGGAGTCACACTTAGGGTTTTCTTTCTTATTTTGTTTACCCTTTAAAAATAAAACAAAGATAAATGGCGACTCCAAGTCATTTTCTAATAAATAAAATCATTTTTCAAATAAAAAATCGAGCTCGCCATCGAGTGGAAGCGCATGAGCCGAAATGTGGGGTCCACAAATTCATTTCATATTCGCCAAAGGACAGATTTATTTTTAGAATCGAATCAAATACTAATGTGAACAGTATTTGAATCGTGCTACAAATATATAATTCATATATTATAAAATTAAAATAATAAAAAGAAATTAAAAATATAAATAAATAAATAAAATTTAAAATCTTTATATTTTTATTTTTAATATTAACATATATATTAAATTATAATAAGACTAAAAATGTAAATATATTTAAGTTTAGTAAATAGTATAAATCATAACATTTATGGCATATAAGTACAGAAACAGAAAAAGACCAAAAGGGTTTAGAGTCACAGGATATGAAGAAAGGGTCCAAACTCCAAAGCCCACAATGCACAAAGGAAAAATGGAAGGGTGGGTCCCAGGTGCAGACAAAGAGTCACAGACAGGAAGCAAAGCAAGTGGCTTGTCCATAGAAAGGAAAACAAAAGCAAAAAGAGCCACACCGGATGCACGATCACACAATTCATCTCCGTTCAATGGCTACACCGGTCTAATAGCTCAACCGAACCGGTAATCTGATCGGTCAAAATTTAGTTTAACTGTTGTAAAAAATCTCAAATGAACAAAAACATTTTTTTTTTGAAAAAAAAAAAAGCAATTCAACGTGAACAAATAAAAAATAGCTAACAAAATTGATGAACAATGTTTTTATTAAAAAAGATTGCCATTTTTTTAATAAAATCCTAAAAAATATTTTCTTTTAGGGTTTATTATTGAGATTAAAAAAAAAGGGTTGAGAGAAAAAGGAAGAAGAAAATCAGTATGAAAGAGAAAGATAGGAAAAGTGTTTTAGGAATATTGAAGATTTGTTGAGGGATATACTAATAAAGCTAATATTTTGAAGTGAATGTGTAAATAGGATGGATGTAAAAGAGAAATTTGATTGATACAAATACAATTTCCCTCTTAAGATTCTTCGAACTTAATTTTGCTCTTTTTAGAGTATTAAAACTATGGCAAAACTTGGCGTCTTATAGATTTCTTAGGATATTTTTATTTCACACCTCCAATATGAGTTTTTCAAATCATTTTCATACCTAAAACTTAGGTATTTTAGTTGTATGAGATTAGGAAAACTTAATTTAGACAAATAAGTTTTAAAATCGTTTTTAAAAAATTTTATGGACAAACTTACTTAGTAGATTTAAGTTACAACTAAATGATGAATTTCATGACACCATTATACGATTCTAATTTAAAACTTGAAACATACTGGAATTTCAAAATTTGTATCTTTAATTCGAATATGATAATATAACATTATTCATTGTAGTAAAGTAGTTGGACACTGTTAAATCTTTGAAAATATATAAGACATTTAAACTAAGGGGTTGTAATAAGAAATTAAAATCAAGTTACGTTATGATTATTGGAACATTTGAGATATTGTAAATGAAAATATTTGAAGCAGATGAAAAGTAAAGAAACATTAATGAATTGTAAATGAGAAAACAAAGGTTATGCTTAGTTAAGAAAAACACCCAAAAGGGGGGGTGAATTGGGTTTTTTAAAATCTTTTCAATCACAAGAAATTTAAACAAAATATAAGCAAAGTAAAGAGATAGAGTTTAGAGAATTCAAACTCGGGTTTATAGTGGTCCGACACTTCCTTGCCTACGTCCACTCTCCTCAACCTCCTAACCGAGTGAGGGTTCCACTAACTTGAAGCTTCAACCAAGCTTCCAATCTTCTTACACTTGGATTCCGGCTCTAATGGGCTCTTACACAACCTCTTCAAGATTCAACCCTCTTGAAGGCTTTAACACTCAGATTGTTATAAGATATAATCACTCAACCTAGCTTAAAGATGGCTCAAATACAAGACAAAGTTAGGATGACAAACAAGAGTGCACTAAAGGATATGCAAGTGGTGATTTAATGCACTATGAAAGAAATGAGAGCTTTTTGATCAAGAACAGGTAGGTGGGTTTTGAATGCAAGTGTTCTCTTGTCAATAAATGAAGTGGAGCTCTCAATTTATAGGTTTCTAAGCTCGGGAGTAAAAAACAGCAAAAGGTAACCTCGTCTGGTCGAGCTAGGGGTCGACCGGTTCACTAGCTGTTGAAGCATTTAATGCATAACAGGTTACCATTGCCTCAACCGGACCTCGACTGTGAAGAGAAGGCTACTAGGAGATAGAGAAGGTTTTTGACCTTCCTCGACCGGTCCTCGACCGGACGACCTCAACCGGTCGACCGGTTCCTCAACCGGTTGACTGGTTGGCCATAGCCTCGACCGTTTGAGCCTTTTTGGCCCCGAAAACCTATTTTTTTATTCCTTTCTTTTCTAACACTTAGGCAAGGTCTTTAGGTAAATTATTAAGCCAATTTTGAAACATTTTGCCTAAGGTAAATTAGTTAAAAACTCGGGTTTTAATGAAATCGACATTTTAAATAATAAACCGAGTTTTCTAAGATGCATGAAACGTATGAAAATCCTAAGTGCACTCATGCATTCATCTTACATTAGTTTCCTATGATCACAAGTCTTCCAAGCGTCTCAATCTTTTATCCATTTGGTCATTTGATGAATTTTCGAGTTTATACCTGAGATTCTTAAACATTTAAACCAATTAGTCACTTAACCATGGTTTGTTATCATCAAAACCCGATTAGGAGAACCCTTGGGCTAACAGTAAGTAATAAAGATGTATGACATTAGTGAATTATGGTTTAAGCATGCATGGAAAAATAAAGATGAAATGAATAAACTCTATAAGGATTAGTGAGGAATCTTATCTAGAGAATGATCTTGATAATAGATTGAGAAGAAAACATAAATCTTGTTAAAGGGAAAAACAACAATAATGCCAATATTATCAATGCATTTCTTCCAAGGTAAGCATATCCTCCTTTTTGCATGGATCCCTACAAAACAAATTTAGTAACCTTTGGTACCCATATCCTTTTGGGTCCTAGAGGGTTAGTCTTTCTTCCCTTTGGAATCCAAAATAATTTAGAGTTTTGAAGAACATGAGGAGATTTTCTTAAGGGACAAATATTACTAATGTGACCTCATTTTTCACAAAAATTGCAAATAGTTGAAGGTGAAAAACTAGAGGCTTCCTTTTAAAAAAAATGAATTTTTTTTTTTTTAAAAAAAGCTTATAGGCTAGCCTCCTTTTATTAAAAATTGCAAATTTTGATTTGCCAAAATCATATCAAAAGTCTTTTGGCCATTTGAAAATTTTTAGCTCCTCATTTTCCTTTTCAAAAGGGATTTTTGTCTTCTCAATATTTTCAAAATTTTCATTATCCTCATTGAGCTCATTTAGAAGACAAGAAATATTTTTCTTGAGATGGATATTTTTGGAACCAAGTTTTTCAAGATTAAAATATAATTTTTGAAGCTCATCTTGAAAATCAAAATGGTTAGAGTTGGAGTTTACCTCATCACTTTCACTTTCACCCTCTTCCTCTTCATCATCATTTGTTATAGCCATAAAGGCTATACTTTTCTCATTTTCTTCAACTCTTTAATGATTGTACAACTCTATCTCATAAGTCATGAGTGACCCAATGAGTTCTTCAAGTGAGAGCTTGGTGAGATCCTTCGCTTCTTGAATAGCCGTCACTTTTGTTTCCCATTTCTTTGGTAGAGACCTTAAGATCTTCATGACTTTCTCTACTTCAGTGTAGGTCTTTCCCAAGGCTTCAAGTTCATTCACAATCACAAGAAACCTAGAAAACATCTCAACAATAGATTCAAAATCCTTTATAGAAAATAATTCATAATCATGCATAAGGATATTAATTTTAAACTCTTTAACTTGGTCATTTCCCTCATAAGTGACTTCTAATAGTTTCCAAATTTCTTTAGTCGACTTACAATGCCAAATACGATTAAATTCATTTCTATCAATAGCATAATGTAAGATAAAAACGGCTTTGGCATTTAATTGAACTTTCTTTCTATCAAGTTCATCCCATTCATGCTTAAGTTTTGGAACCATCACTCCATTTTCTAATTTTGAAGGAACGTGGGGACCATCTTCAATGACATCCCATAAATCAAGATTAGTAGATTGGATAAACCAAGTCATTTTGGTTTTCCAATAGGGATAATCGGTTCCCATGAAAAGTGGAGGTCGGGTGGTTGAAAAACTTTCAACTTGGGATGAGGTTGATGGAATAGACATTACTTCTTAGACGGTTAAGTCTAAACAAGAAGCCTTGCTCTAATACCAATTGTTAGGAATTTGAGGCTAATCCAAACTATGGTAATCACCCTAGAGGGGGGGGGGGGGGGGGGGGGGGGGGGGGGTAAATAGGGTGATGGTCTCTTTTTCACAAATTTAAACTATGCAAAAATAAGAGACAATTATATGCAAATATATAATAAACAAAATAAACACAATTGAATATAATTTAAAAGAGTTAGGGAAGAAAGAGTGCAAACACGAGAGTTTATAGTGGTTCGGCACTTCCTTGCCTACGTCCACTCTCCTCAACCTCCTAACCGAGTGAGGGTTCCACTATCTTGAAGCTTCAACCAAGCTTCCAATCTCTTTGCAATTGGATTATGGTTCCAATTCACCCTCTTGGACTTTTGACTCCAATCACCCTTTACACTTCTCAAGAGTTATCCCACTCTTGAACAACCTCTCAAGTGATATCCCTCACTTGAGAAAATTCCTCTCAAATATTTACAAATAAAATGATATCTCAAAAATCCTAGCACAAGAACTTTAAGCTCAAATGATACAAGAGAAACTAGGATTGAATGGTGCACTAAAGATATGCAAGTTTTGGAATAATAGTGCACTCAAAAATACTCTTCCAAGGCTCAAATATAATCAAGAAAGATTTGGGAAGGTTTTGCTTATGAAACAATGAAGTTTGGAGTCTTTTTATAGAAGAAAAAAAGTCATACTAGCCGTTTGGGGTTTGACCGATCGAGCTAAGGGTCGACCGGTTGACTAACCGTTAGGGAAAGTGATCGTTAGGCCTCAACCGGACCTCAATCGGTTGAGGTTCAACCTTGACCAAGAAGAGAAGGCCACTGGGGGAGAGAGAAACTTTTTGGCCTCCCTCAACCGGTCCTCGATCGGACGAGCACAACCGGTCGACCGGTTGAGCCATTTTTTTGGCTCAACACTCAACCATTTTCAACTTAAAACCTTTTAACACAAGTTTGAAAATCATTTAACACAAGGTTTTAGTTGAAAACATGAAATCATCCAATTCTTAAGATATTTAAAACAATATTACTCTTTGATGATTTTGATGCATAAATAAAGAATGAAATGCATGAAAGTCTTAGTGCACCAACAACCTTACAAAGAGATCTTAAGAAACTTTAGTCTTGAAAAACTCTTCTCTTTGAGGTGGTCTTCTTCTTTATGATTTCTCCTTGACTTGATTTGTCTTTGAATTGCCACTTTGGAAGTCATCTTGCCTAATCACACTTGAAATATAATCATTAGTTCTAAACCTTGTTTTGTTATCATCAAAATCAAGATTAACCAAACCTTGGTTTCACAATTATAATTTAGTAGATTTAATTTTTCAAAAATTGATTTAGTTGAGATATAATTGACAAATGGAAGGGATTAAATTAATGTAATTAAGAAGGGCTAAAAATTTAATAGTTGTAAGTTGAATAATTAAATAATAGAGGTGGTAATTTATGGAGTAAAATTGAGATATTTGAAAATTAAATAAAGTATTAAATTGTGAGTATGATGGAAAATATATTTTATTATAATATGAAATCTAATTAGGTTCTAAAATTATAGATTTATATTGTTATACTTTTTTGGTAATTAAATTTGATTTTTTGAATACTACAATTAAGGATAAAAATAAAATAAAATTAAAGGAAATTATAAGGACCTGTATTTTAGGTATAAGGATAAAATAAATTATATGAGTAAAATTATATAAATTTAGTGTGAGATAGTGGGGGGTATATATATATGGGGGAGTGGACACTAAAGCAGCGTGAAAGCCACTGCCAGAAAACAAAATGAAAATAAGAGAGATGGAGATGCAGTGTAGCGGTTGTGGGTTCTCCACGACGGAAAACCCTCATTTTGAGCTACTAAACGTGCTCCGATCTGTGTTAAAGCTATGGAGTCGAATTTCAAATCCAACGGTTGGATTTTAGGATTTTGATAGGGTGATTGATTCCCAAAATTTTCCTTTAATATTTCCTTGGAGAAAAAATTGTGAATGTTGTTAAAAGTTAGATGTACTCATCATTATGATGGTTGATTGAGGTTCTTTATGTACGATTATTCTTTTAATTTGTTGGAGAATCTATTAATATTTGGATTGATTTTAATGAGAATAATGTTAGAGTAAAATTTAGAAATTAGTTATTAACGACATAATTTATATGAATTAAAGAGAGATATTTATGTGAAATATTGGAATTATTCGTATTGTCTTTCGAAAATGTAATGAAAATTTGGGGTGATTATTTGGAAATATATTAATGTTGAAATAATGAAAATTATTTGTGAAAAAAATGGAATAGTGATAATTTAAATTATAGAAATTTTAAGTTTATTATATGTTTAAATTATAATAAATAAATAAATGTTGAATGTTGTTATATGTTTACAATGTTTATTTTATATTATTAAGTATTGTTATTTGAGTTGAGAATTGGACAATGGTTATGTATTGCATTGTTACCTTCATTTGCATCCATGGTCGTGCAAGAGGAAAGATAGAGAAATGATTATGTGAATTGGAAATGAGAATAACAAGACTTTGAAGAGGGCAAAAATGAAAAGAAATGTAAGTACACCAAAGAGAGAAAATTAAAAAGGGAGTGAGATCCTTGGTGTGAAAGATATAAATATTTACCTCAAAAAGACTTTGAATGAGGAATGTATTTGAATACGAATGCATATTCTTTAATGAAAGCCTAAAAACAATAGTGCATTGTTTGATTGCATATGAGTATTTACATTATTTTTTAATTTAGGAGAATGATTTGTATTAATTAATTGAATGACATCAGTTATATGTTTGAACTTATTATTAGATACTATAATGATTTATTTATTTGTAAACTTAGAAATATTTGATACGATATATACATGATTGAATAAGAAAAGTGATTATTCTTATCAATTTAATTTCGCATGGTTAAGGTTTCATTTAATATATATAATATAAATGTAATATTATATTTTGGCAAGTGATTGTATTATATTGATCTAAAATCTTTAACTCATTTAGGTGTAAGACATCCTATTAAATAATGTGGAAATGTTCACCAATTTATTTCCTAAAAATTTTAGATGCAGATAGAGTTTACGAAGAACCACACGAAGATCATGGTTAGGGAGTGTTCCAAAAAGTCTTAAAAGGTAAAGGAACAATAATAATGATTGTTTTTAATTTATATTACTTTTTTTAGCATGTATTAATATAAATTATATGAACTTGTGTAACTTAAATTATATTTTGTTATTTTGTAAAACATGCTTGGAAATATTTTTTGGTTTAGATATTATTACACATATTTGAGTAATCATCTTGGGTGGTAAGATAATTAGTAGATTTATTATATTTGTGAGATGGTTGGTTTGAAAAAGAAAAAAAAATCATACAATAAATCTTAACTTAATAAATTAATTTGCTATTATATGTCAATATATTCAAGAAATATCAGGATATTAGATTAATTATCAATTTGGATAAGAGTAACCCTTATGATCAAACCTTTGACTTAGAGTCACGTGTCAAATTTTGGATCACCTGAAATTCGGGCCATGACAATGTATGTATGTGTTTTGACATCACAAACTTCTTCACTAGCTAAATAATAAATGCAGAAAAAAAAAATTCAATTTTGAAAGATCAAATTCCTTAGTTTCTTCAACTAATTTATTTGAGTATTGAAACAGAACATATGATAACATAATTGAAGCGTACAATGCACCTCTTCCTTTCACACTACTCAATCGTTAGGTCTCACTCTGTTGCTTGCATGGAATGTTAGCGATCATATCTTCAATAAATTGTCCCAAGAAAAAGTGTGAAGATCCACCATCGATCATGACTGTTCTACTTATTTTTTGCATTTCCTTCATCTTTACCCTCGCCTCATTATTCATATTCATAAGGTTCTTTAGTCCATTTTCAATTTCACGTGCGCTTACAATGTAACTACTATCCTTATTATAATCTATTTTAATTTCTACTACTAACCCTAAATCTTTCACCATTTGAAATGCGTTGATTTGTTGTTCTGCATACATTGGCCATGTGGCTATTGGAACACCATACCATATGCTTTCTAGGATAGAATTCCATCCACAATGAGATACAAATCCTCCAATTGCAGGGTGGGCTAAAACCGCTACTTGTGGAGCCCATCCAATCACCTTTCCAGTTCCAGCCATCCGATGTAAAAACCCTTCAGGTAGAACTTCTTTAACATTTGCATAATCGCTTGGAAATCCCATTCTACCCTTTGGGGAAGGTTGGCGAAGGGACCACAAGAACCGCTGCCCACTATGCTCTAGCCCATGTGCTCTCTCTTTGATTTGATCCACACCAAAGCTTCCCATGCTCCCGAAGCACAGGAATACCACTGATGATGGAGGCTGATCATCCAGCCAGCTCATGATGGCATTAGCATCTTGTTGAGCCCCACCAGATCCCACATGGATATTGAGCAGGGGTCCAACGGGGTACACCGGCCGTGCTTTACACCCAGAAAACGATTGAATAGCATGTGACTCAAGCTCAACAAATGTATTTACCATAATACCCTTGACTTGTTTGAATCTCCTCGTGTGATGCAGGAGCATCTCGGTCCCACCGCCTTCCTTGTCAAACATCACAGAAGGGAAGACCTTACCTGGAACCGAGTTAACATAACTCGGAACCTCCAACACAGCATCGGAGTCCTTGAACTCATTGAAATCCAAACCCTTATAGTCATGAAGGAACTGAAAATGGAACATGAAGCCAAGAAAAGCGGCGCTGGAAGTGAAGAAAAGATATGAAGGCACCCCAAACTCATCCGCCACATCAATCATGGGAGTGCAGAACATATCAATAACGAACCCAGCGAGCCGAACCGAGTTGGAACGAGTGAGCTCGTGAACGGCGTCTCTGACGAGTGGTATGTGAGCTTTGACGAACTCAGTGAGGAAGACACCAGGCGACATCGGTCCGGAGCTAATCTCCACAGAAGGAAGTGTGACGCAACGGATGGAATCAGAGTCGGAGGTCATACCACCATTGGACTCAAACGGAAACTTCATGATGAAGACTGTGACAGAGACTCGGCGGTCTCGCTGAGTCAGCAGCTTTGCAATCTCCACTGTAGCCGCAAGATGACCGATTCCAGGAGATGGGATGAAGACTAGCTCAGTTTGCTCCATCACCAACCAGCAGTCACTGCAAAGACAGAAAAGTAATTGGATGTTTTGAGGGCTTTGTGGTGTTTTGTGATGCTTATCCTTGTGGCGGAACGGCTTATAAATGGCTTTTCAACATGTCTCAGTAGTCTTGGAGGACAAAAAGCTGATGTCATGGCTTTGCTGGTTCAATCTAGATATTTTTCTACTTATTCTTTTTGTCTGATTTGTCTGTTGTGTACGTTAAAGATTGAGTCAAAAAACAAATGTTGACTCCATAAACATATAAATATATAATTTATATATTATAAAATTAAAATAATAATAGAAAATTTAAAATATAAATAAATAAATAAATAAAATTTAAATCTTTTATATTTTAATTTTTAATATTAATATATTAAATTATAATAAGAATAAAAACGTAAATATACTAAAATTTTTAAGTGTAGTAAATAGCATAAATTATAACATTTATGACTTAATATTAACAACATTTATATTAAAATAAAATAAAATAAAATTTTACTCATTTCAATAATTCTTTTTTCTTAAAATCTTTTACTTTTATTTTACCTCACAATAATTTATATTTATTTCAAAGTTTTCAAATGATATATCTAGTTATAAAAAATAATAACATTTTTTTAAGTCCGAGATTATTTTGACCTTTTTAATCAAATATCTCAAATTCTTTTGTTTTATGGGTACGCCGAGTATCTAAGACCTCAAAATATTGAAGCTTGATAGCTCGAAATTGACCTTTGCATTTCCTCCTTGAAAGGATTTTTAATTTGGGATGTTATGTTCGTATCTACCTGATCTGTCTTTGCATCCCAATAAATAATTAATAAATCTTTTAAGACAAAAGTTTCTCTCCATGAAATAACCAAAACTACTCTTAAAATACATATCTATTTCCCTCCTCAGTGTCTGACACATTAAGGTTGAATATTTGCACAATGTCCAACCTTTTAGGTCTAAACATCATAGAATGAGTTTATTTTTTATTTTTTACTTAACTTTTTCACGATTTCTCACTTCTAAATTCTTTGTAATTGTTTTTAATTATTTTTTGAAAAAGTTTTATGAAAATTAAAATCGCACAAAGGATAAACCCTAAAATATATTTTCTTTCAAGGTTTATTATTGAGAAAAAAAATTTGTGAGAAAAAGGAAAAAAAAAATCAATATGGAAGAAAAAGACAAGAAAAGTGTTTTAACTTAATTTTGTTAATGTATATATTAATAAAGTTAATATTTTAAAATGGATGTGTCAATAGAATAGATGTAAAAAGGATATTCAATTGATGCAAATATAATTTCTCTTGTAAGCATCTCTTAACTTAATTTTGCTATTTTTAGAGTATTGGAACTAAAACAAAGCTTGGCTTCTTATAGATTTCTTAGGGTATTTTTATTTTACACCTCCAATATGAGTTTTTCAAATCCTTTTCATACCTAAAACTTAGGAATTTTAGTTGTCTAAGATTTGGAAAACTTAATTGGAATATGCTGGTATAAGATTCATTGTAGTGAAGTAGTCTCACTCTATTAAATTTTTGGAACAAAATTTTTAACACTAACAAATTTAATATTATATAAAAATAAAAATAAATATATAATTTACATAAAAAAAAATAGTAAGAATTTTGGAAAAGTCTCTGTTATTGAATTGGTACCTATTGAAATTCAAATTTGGGACATTTAAAGTATGTAATGAAATCTTAGACGTCACTGAATGAAGACAAACATATAGGACCATATTATAAATATATAATACCAAGATATAAAACAATGAATCGAATGTATGATACGATGAAAGTACATAAGAGATACAAAATAATAAAACTAAGGCCTAGTTGAAGATTAAAGCAACATGTTCGTGTGGGTGGTTCTATAAATTCTCTCATTTAACAAACAATACAAATACTATTCATATTGTCTTGAGAAAGCGATAGAGTAAGCTATTGTGGACCTTGTATTTTGGCTCGATGCATTTCCACACGATGGCAAAACTCACTTTTTATTTATTTGATGAAAAATTGATTATTAGAAAAATACTTGGAGTCGCCACTTAATTTTATTTTATTTTTAAAAGGAAAAACAAAATAAGAAAGAAAAATCATAAATGTGACTCCTAAATGAAAAACAGGTTTGTGAAAAACCAAATTTGGGTTAGGGAGTCAGGTTACTTATTGGGAATGTACGATAAAGACCGTAACACCCCTCTAAGCCCCTAAAAAATGGGTCTCTACTAAATAAGGTGAAACAAGTGTGACAATTGATAAGGAAATCAATGGATACCAATGAAATGATCAAATAATAAAATGAATCATACGTAAGAATAAGCAAAGTGGGAGTGATATCATACCTTAGCAGCAAGTAATAGTGCGCTATCATGGAAACAAGGTTTGTTCAAGTATAAAATCATCACATGCATATCAAAGAGCAAGACAAAGATCAAGCAATATTCATTAAGCATAACAGCTGACAATCAAAAGAGAGAACTCATATGTAGGACCCCCACCAAAGCCCAATTTATTTTGCATAAATTAGTCTCACAAATTCCATTATTTTGAAATTATGAAAAATTTATTCTTGTTTATGTAAAATCGAGAGAAACAAAAGATTATTTGAGAATCAGAGTGGAATTAAAACTGTTTGAAAGAAAATTGGATTTTTGAAATTTATTTGAAAATTGGAGTCTCGAAAATAATATGAAAATTGGAGTCTTGGGAATTAAATTTAAGAATTAGAATTTTGGAAATTAAATTTGAAAGAAATTGAAATTTTTTAAAATTATTTGAGAATTAGAGTTTTAAAAATTAAATTAAGGAATTGAAACTTTGAAAATTAAATTTGAAAGAAATTAGCAAATTATTTGAGAATTGGAGTTTTGAAAATTAAATTCAAGAATTGGAATTTTAGAAAAATAATTTGAAACTAGAAGTCATGAAAATTAGAACTTGAAAAAAATTATATGGGAATGAGATTTCTTAAAAACTAAATCTGAAAATTGGAATTTTGGAAAATTATTTGAGAATGGAAATTTCTAAAAGAATAAATTTGAAAATTAGAATTTTGGAAAATTTATTTGGAGATGGCATGAAAAATTGAATTTTTGGAAGATTTATTTTAAGATGGAATTTTAAAAATAAATAAATAAATAAATAAAATAATAATAATAACAAAAATAATAATGATTAAATAAATAAATGCGAAAATTGAAATTTTAAAAATTGGGAATTAGAATTTGGAAACAGGAATTTGGAAGAATTATTTAAAGATGGAATTTTAAAAATAAATGAATAAATGAAATAATAATAATAATAATGACAATAATAATGATCAAATAAATAAATATGAAAATTGGAATTTTGGGAAATTGGAATTAAGTTAGGAAATTGGAATTTTGAAGAATTATTTAGAGATGGAATTTTAAAAATAAATAAATAAATAGAATAATAATAATAACGAAAATAATAATGATTAAATAAATAAATGCGAAAATTGAAATTTTGGAAATTAGGAATTAGAATTTGGAAACCGATATTTTAAAGAATTATTTAAAGATAGAATTTTAAAAATAAATAAATAAATAGAATAATGATAATAACGAAAATAATAATGATTAAATAAATAAATGTGAAAGTTAGAATTTTGGAAATCGGAAATTAAATTTGGAAACTGAAATTTTAAAGAATTATTTAAAGATGGAATTTTAAAAATAAATAAATAAACAGAATAATAATAATAACGAAAATAATAATGATCAAATAAATAAATGTAAAAATTGGAATTTTGGAAATTGGAAATTAAATTTGGAAACCGAAATTTTAAAGAATTATTTAAAAATGGAATTTTAAAAATAAATAGAATAGAATAGAATAGAATAATAATAATAACGAAAATAATAATGATTAATAAATAAATGTGAAAATTGGAATTTTGAAAATTGGAATTTTGAAAATTGGAAATTTTGAAAATTAGATTTGAAAGAAATGAGAGTTTCTAAAATTCATTTGAGGGTGGCATGTTTTTTTAAAAAAATTAAATTTGAAATGTTGGAATTTTTGGAAAATTAAATTTATAAATTTAAATCTTGGAATATTAAATTTAAAATTAGAACCTTAGAAAACTATTTCGAGAATTAAATTGAAAGAAAAATAAAATAAAGAATAATAATAATAATAATAATAAAATAAATAAATAAATAAATAAAATTAAAGTTTCGGAGAATTAAATTTCAAGACTTAAAGTTTGGTAAACTAAATTGACCCGACACTATTCGTATTTAAAAAAAAAAAAAAAAAAAAAAAAATCCAAGGTTGCCCTCAAACATGGCACCTTTCATCTCTTTCGTTAAGCTCCCGTACCCCAATGTCATTATGAAGCAAACAATTCCAGTTATTCCAAGAACAAAAGGTATAACTCAACACGTTTAACCATTCATAAAGTTTAAAGTTTCTATAATAATAGCAGAAACCATGCAAAATGAAAAACTGAATAACATATGCATATACCAATTTAAGAATCCAAAACTAATTCTGTTATTCAACTTCAGGTAAGTTTTTAATAGAGCAAGAGAATACATATTAATTACTATAAACTCATTAAGAGTGAGATAGACCAAAAAGCTTCTATAATGTTTTAACACACGAACTAACCAGAGAGAGCAAACCAATCACCACCTAAAAACCATGAAGTCACATACCATGAGACAATCTGGAAGCAAAACGTGCAGCCATCTCTGGATGTAAAGTGCCAACCTAAATCGCAAATTCCTTATTTTCCCGGAAACTCAAGACCCAATTCGAACGGTGACTTCTTGAGTCACTTCGGGTGGAGCTCCATGGTGGAAGCTCTTCATTTGGCAAGATCTCTAATTCTTTTAACTTTCCTAGCATACCAAAGCTGGAATGCTGGCTTTTTATAAGAGAAGAAGATGGGGTATTTAATACCCAGAAATGATCGAGATGGGTCATTTACCAGGGACTCAGTGGCTCACTTGCTGAGCTTGGTAGTTTTGGAGGAAGAAGGCAAGATTTACAAGGACGAGGCGAAGGAGATGAAACGAGTGTTTGGAGATAGGGACAGACAGAACGAGTACGTGGATAGTTCCTTGAGCTGCCTTCAGCAACTAAGAGCCATTTCCTAACATCACCAACTGACAGTACACATAATGCCATGCATCCAAAATACTCACAGAAAAGTAGAGGAAGACAACCAAGAAAACAGGGCATGGGAAAACCAAAAAAAAAAAAAAAAAGAGGGAGCCAAAACAGAGTAATATACGCAAACAACCAGGTTCAACCAAAACAACCAAGAAACTCTTGATGTTCAAAGTGAACAACAGAACCATGCTCATAGGTCAGTAGTAAATAAGATAGAATCTTAATAAAAATGAGAAAATGCCAAGCTTATGGCGACCTTACCTGGAAGTCCACAGCGAAAATCCTCTTATTCCTTCTCTCCCTTAATCCTAAATCACCCTGTTAATCTCGTTTCAACTTTCAGGCTCGTCACTGGTTCCCCCTCAAGCTCTCTCAAATTTCTTTTCTCAAATCGTCCTCTGTAACCCCAAAAAATGCCTTTTCTCTTCCTCAGAAAAATCTGCCATTTTCCCAACTATCCCCCTGCCTCTCTGCAACTAGCCACCTTTTTCCTCAGCTATCCCTCATTTTCACTCAGTTCTGTCTCCTCTTTCGCCCAATACAGCTCACCCATCAGTCCTCTTTGGCTACTAGTCATGTCCAGACGCCCCATACAGCCCATTCTCGGGTTGATGAAGAAGAAAAAATAAATAAATAAATAAAATAAAAACAAAAAAAAGCCTCCCATCTGAGGAGGTCTACAAATATGCCCCTCTTCGGTAGAGTTCACGAGTGCAATGAATATGAACATGAGAATGAAAAGAAAGTGTGAAAAGTGAGTGGAATGGAGTGAACTCTACTGAAGAATGAAGAAAGACCCCCGAAAGGTACATGAGTAAAACACAAGCTCGCTCAAGGCTCCAAAATCCTAAGAGGAAAGTAGCTCTTAGAGTGCTCCCAAAGTTGTACTAGGGATCCATACTCTGTTTAAGATTTCTTTAAAAATGACTCGAAAATCGATGTCAAAGATGAGTAATGGTCGAACCACCTAGGAGCATAGGAATGAGTATGAAAGGGATTGCCTTATGTGAACTACATGAGAACGCTAAGCGTAGGGCACCCAACAACATGATCGAAATATGTGTCGTGAACTCAATGGACTACGTCACGTGCAGGAGAAGGGGAAGTCTATGAGAACATGATGAACAGGCGATAAGCATGAGGTAACGAGGCAAAGAAAATAAGGACGAATGTAAAATCGTGAAAGCAAGATGGACAATGCCAGTGGATATGAATACTAGGAACTATAACTCTGAATGGCAAGGCCGAGGAGAAATGACTCTAAACGTCAAAACAACTAAAAATGGTGACTCTAGGTGCCTGAATGAATATGTACAATGGCTCTGAACGCCAAACTAGAGAATGATGGTGGCACTAAATGCCAAACAGAACAATGGCTTTGAACGCAAGAAAGATGGTGACTCAAAATGCATGAATGGGTATGAAAAATGGCTCCGAACGCCAAAATGGAGGATGAAAATGTGACTCAAAAGGCCTGAAGGAGTGTGCCCAATGGCTCTGAACACCAGAATGGAGGGAAATGGTGATGGATCGAACGAGAGATAGACATGAGGACTCTAAGTGTCAAACTGAAAACGTGGCTCTGAACGCCAAATAGAAGACATCGACTCTGAACATCAAATTGAAAGTGTGGCTCTGAACGCCAAACTGAAGATATGGCTCTGAACGCCGAATAAAAGAAATACATGATGGCTTGGAATGCCAAACTGGAAACAAACAATGACTCTGAACGCCAAATCGTAGAGGAACAAAGGCTCTAAACTCCTAAGCTAAAGACAAACGACGACTCTGAACGCCAAGATGAAGATATAGCTCTGAACGTCAAACAACAAAGGTGATCTAGATGTCGAACTAGAGGTAAACAATGGCTCTGAACTCCTAGCTAAAGATACAGCTCTGAACGTCAAGATAAAAAAAACGACTCTGTACGCCAAATAGAAAATCAATAACGACTCTGAACGTCAGAATGACCATGTGGCTCTAAACACCAAACGAAAAATGATCAACGGCTCTGAAAGCCAAACCAAAAATGCGATGGCTCTGGATGTCAAAATGAAAAAATGGCTCTGAACACCAAACTGAAGATGGACAATGACTCTGAACGCCAAATGGAAAATGGCTCTAGATATCAAACTAAAGACAAACAACAACTCTAAATGCCAAACTAAAGATACGGCTTTTAACGCCAAACAAAAGAAGGACATGACGACTTTAAATGTCGAACTAGACAGGGAATGGTGGCTCTAAACGCCGAACTGAAATAATGATGACTCTAAATATCAAACTGAAGGTGTGACTCTGAACGCCAAAAGGAAAAATGCGGCTCTGAACCCCAAACAGAAGATGTGATGGCTTTGGATGTCGAACTAAAGGCAAACAACGGCTCTGAACGCTAAGATAAACATGCAGCTCTAAACGCCAAACAGAAAATGAATAACGACTCTAAACGTCAGAATGAACATGTGGCTCTGAATGCCAAACGAAAAATGATCAACAGCTCTGAACGCCAAACCGAAAATGCAATGGCTTTGGATGTCAAAATGAAAAAGTGGCTCTGAACGCCAAACTGAGGATGAACAACGGCTCTGAACACCAAACAGAAAATGGCTCTAGATATCAAACTAAAGGCAGACAACGGCTCTGAATGCCAAACTAAAGATACGACTCTAAAAGCCAAACAAAAGAAGGACATGACAACTTTGAATGTCGAACTGGACAGGGGATGGTGGCTCTGAAAGCCAAACTGAAACAATAATGGCTCTAAATATCGAACTGAAGGTGCAGCTTTGAACGCCAAATAGAAGATGTGATGGCTTTGGATGCCCAACTAAAGGCAAACAATGGCTTTGAACGCTAAGATGAACATGCGGCTCTGAACACCAAACGGAAAATGAACAACGGCTCTGAATGCCGAACTGAAAATGTGATGGCCCTGGATGTCGAAATGAACATGTGGCTCTAAACGTCGAATTGAGGATGAACAACGGCTTTGAACGCCAAACTGAGTATGAATAACGGCTCTAAACGTCAAACTAAAGATACGAGAACTCTTTCAATGGACTCCTTCAGTCACGTACCATTTACTTTGAATTCATTTCTAAACCTCTTATTAGTGATGTAATCACTGAATGGTTGCACTAACTTTACCCTTTCTATGCAATCATGTGTGCCTTAACTTTCCCACCCTCATGGCTTGCCTTTTCTAATTATACCCTTTCTATACAATAAATAGGACCATTATCACTAACACCCAAATTGTCATCTAACACTACTTATTCTCTTCTAATTTTCCTACAAACTATACAGGGTTACGTAGGTCCATTTAAATTTTCAAATTAATTTCACCTATAACTCTGTTTGACGTCCCCAAAGCAATTTTCTTTCTCCATTATAATTCACCTAACTGTGCCATCTCTTCTGCTATTTTCTAGCCACCTCATAAACCCAGGTCACTTAAATAGACTTCCAATGCTCTTACTTAAGGCACGTCATCCCACATCAATTACTTCATGAATAACAAGTCATTGTGAGTCCCCAACCAGTGATCTTAGAGCTAAGGAGCCAAGTTTTTTAGGTACATATCTATTGCATGTAATGACTATGACTTCAACCACACAACAAGGAGAATTGAAACAATCATGACTATATGGTGTAGCTAACTCCAGAGATCAACAAGATATCTAGTTGCCTTCAAAAGAGTTTGGCTAGCTGTGAAGTTGTAACGATTAAGTTGGTATTGGAATTTATTGACTCTACCTGAAGATAGTTAAGATAATTAAGCTCCAAGTTGTTGTTTCTGCAACTATAAAAATTGGATGAAGATAGAAATAGAGCACATGCATTACTATTTGACATTACTTCAGTTGTTAACGAATTGGAAACTTTTAAAACTAAGTTTACCAAAGAGTTGATAATAGAGGGCTAACTATTATTATACTACATACGAATAGTTGATAATAGAGGACTATCATTATGTTACATAGGATGATGGTGAAACCTCAAGTGCTTGGCCGAGACTGGAATTATGAATATTTGCTTGGAAACCAGTCTTCTCAAATGGATTTTTCATGCATGATAATCTGTTCAAATTTTATCTCATTAAGGTGGTGTTTGTTTTTTGGCTGAATAGAAAAAGTCAAAATATTTGGTTTTTTCTATTCAGTTAAAAGTAACATGTTGACATCATCCAACATAACTAAAATGAGCTTGTTATCAATAGGTTCAATTTAGTTACATTGAACAATGTCAATAGGTTACT
This sequence comes from Vitis riparia, assembly GCF_004353265.1. Classification (NCBI taxonomy): domain Eukaryota; kingdom Viridiplantae; phylum Streptophyta; class Magnoliopsida; order Vitales; family Vitaceae; genus Vitis; species Vitis riparia. The sequence continues at coordinate 7,157,588 of NC_048442.1, read as the reverse complement.
TTTAGCTTAATAGAAAAAGCTAAATATTTTGATTTTTTCTATTCAATCAAAAAAAAAAAACCACCTTAATATTAATTTAAGCATTTCACCATAAATTGGTGAATTTTAAATTCTAAAAGGAGAAGAGTAATTTATTAATTAAATACAATTTTTGAAAATTTTATTAAGATCAATACATGCTTCCCTAAGACACTTTTTATTTATTTTCCATAATGTTAATCATTAAGTCCTCAACAAAACATCTTAAGTATGAGTACGAAGATCCACCATCCAATAGTGCTTTCCTGCTCTTTTTTTTTCATCTCCTTCACTTTCTTCCACAACTCAATATTATTATCCATTACACATCTTATTACCCTCTCTATCTCTTGTGCACTTACAATATTACAATCAAATATCATGATAATCCAATTTAATATCTTCTACTAATCCTAAATCTCACACAATTTGGAAAGCATTAAGTTGTTGGTCTGCATACATTGACCGTGCAGCTGTTGGAACTCCATACCATAGGCTCTCTAAGATGGAATTCCACCCACAATGAGATACAAATCCTCCAATTGCAGGATGGGCTAGGATGGCCATTTGTGGAGCCCATCCAATCACCTTTCCGATCCTAGCCATCCGATCCAAGAACCCTTCCAATATAACTTCATCAAAATTTACATAATCACTAGGAAAATCCATCTTACCTTTTGGTGGAGTTTCTGAAGAGACCATAAGAACCTATGCCCACTCCATTCAAGCCCATATGCAATCTCTTTAACTTAGTCAATATTAAGGATAAAAATCTCAGTAATCACGGATATATCAGTACTTCGATTTTACGGATATACTGAAGATATATCAGAGAATATTTTGACAAAAAAAAAATCGGTTGATTGAAAATTGATCAAAATTTATAAAAAAAAAAAAAAAATTTAAAAAAACTCTTAAAAATGAAATTAGAAGTATAATAGATTTTTTTAAAATTGTTTTGTTGAAGAAATTGATATAATATATATAAGTGTACAATTGATTATTAAATTATATCAAATACTATTTGATAATAATATTATGATATTTGATTATAATATGTCTAATTTAAAATATATTTAATATTAAATTTATGATACATTTAATTCAAGTGTATTAAATGATATAAAATAAAATTATGATAAATGTATGATTTTTAATATTAAAATACTATAAAAAATTATCATAATAATTTTTATTATTTTTACTAATTTATTAAATAAAATTTTTTCATTTAATTATATATATATATATATATATATATATATATATATTAATATATATATATATATATATATATATATATATTATATATATATATAATTTATCAAAGCGTAAACTTGTCTAATGGTATACCGGACGCATATGCACCTTTTTGATGAGGGGTTCGATCCCTTTCAGCAGCAGAGAAATACAGCGTTTGGTCAAGACCAAAGCTTTCCTTCACTCCCAAAGCAAAGACCAAAGCTTCCCTGACTCCCAAATCACAAAAAACACCACAGATAAAAGGAGACATCATCATCAAGCCAATTAATCATAGCATTAGCATCTTGTTGACCCCACCCGACTCGAATTGAGCATTAAGAATAGGCCCCACCGCGTATACCGGAGGGACTGCAACACTACAAAATGAGTTGACTGCTCGAGATTCGAGCTCCATGAATGTATTTACCACAATACCCTTGACTTGTATGAACCTTCTTACATGGTAGAGAAACACATCGGTCCTACCACTTTCCTTGTCTAATACCACAGAAGGGAAGACTCCAGCAGGAACCGAGTTCACAAAACTCGAAACCTCCTGTTGGAATTTTTATGTGTGGACTTACATAATCAATTTGATAATGTCATAAATCAATGTTAATTTAATTTTTGCATTGTAGTCCAGTATGGGGCTGGACACCTTATTGCTTGATTTCTATGGGCTCACCCTAATTCACTTTATTGGCCCATTAAGTCAAGTGGTTCAAATTGTGTATGTGCGATATGTGTAATATATATAAGGGAAAAAGGCAGGGTGGCTATCCTATTTTATTCTGTTTTTCTCTTTGGGACTGAAGAAAAAACGTACTGCACAAACAATCTCTTCAGAGTACACACAGTTTTTGGGTATAGGAAGGGAAGAGTCAATTGAACCCAGGGTTTTCCTCCTTCATGAATTGAGCGCATCCTTGAACACCAGAAGAAGAACACATGAATGGCTTTCTATGGAATCAATCAAGGTCAGTTTTTCTTAATTCCGAATTTTTATTGCATGTTTTAATGTCTTTCATGAGATCCTGTTTGTGGTTTAAATTTTTCCAACAATTGGTATCAAAGCTACCATGGATGACATTTAAGCTGCATTTTTATTTGGATTATTTAGAGTTTTCATTTTGTTTTGGAAGCCAATTTTGGGCCTTTTTTTATTTGGTGTTAATTCTCCATTTTTAAGCCAAATTGATGTTGGAGACTTGTAGAAAACACCTTTTGGAGGAAAACCCATCATTTTTTTGGTTTTTTTGGAACTCAATTGATGGGATTTCGAAAGTTAGGGTTTCTTATGGTTCTTCGTTTATGCGTTTTTGTGCAATTTTTTGGTCAAGATTGATGGATTAATGTTTGAGAATGGAAAACCGGTTGTTTGCATCGAAAATTGCATAATTGTTGGCCGAAGTTTTTTTTTCTTCTCCAAATCTGTTCAGCCCAAACCAAGTTTGTTCAGCCCATGGAAAAGACGATGACATCATCATGACATCATTAAAAAAAAAACAATTTTTTTTTTTTGTCTTAGCATTCTTGGAATTAATGCATATGTTGGAATTATTATGCATTTATTAAATTTGGATTTATTGGGACAATTATTATTATTATTATTATTATTGTTCTTTTGGGTATAATTTTTGTGTTATACCAATAATGTTGTCCTAAGCTTTTTTGTTGAATATCTCAATTTATTATGACATTGAAGAACACTTGTGTGATTACCTATCGCAATTCTAAGTGTGTCAAGTTGTGCAAATTGAGATATTTTGAATTCATCATGACAATAGTGAACATATATGTGGTTGCCTATCGTGATCCTATATGTGTCAAATTGTCTTTGTTGAGATATTTAATCTCCCATATTTTTTATTGTTTTATTATTGTGATTACTAAGGTTCATACGGCTATTGTAATTGTCCTATCGATGATTATAATACTTGGTAGGATGCTTAGATTGGTGAAGGAAATTAATTATATATTATGAACTGTACTAATTTTCTGTGATATTTAATTAGGTGTCCTTACCGCTATGGAATTTTCAAAATTCCAAGCTATTGGTAAATTGAGAAATTCTAGAAACTAGCAAATAGCATGATTTTGTAGTAACATGCATATTGTTTAATTTTTCTATTTTCTAACTACTAGCAATCCTGGTATCACTCTGCAATTGTCTGCCATCAAGCCTCTTACTGGAAACAAATTTGAGGAATGATTTGAGTCTTTCAACGTACATATGACTTTGCAAAATCTGAACTTGGCTTTGAGAGTTGATGAGCCAAGTAAACCCACTGATATAAGCTCTACAAATGAAAGATCCTTCTATGAGAAATGGGAGCACTCCAATAGGAGTTGTTTGATGGTGATGAAATACACTATGGATAAGTCCATTAAAGAATGTGTGCCAAAAACGGAAAAGGCCAAAGATTTTTTGGAATATGTGAAGGTCAATTACACCAAGACTGATAAGGGACAAATGACAACTTACTTGAAGCTTCTCACAACCACTATGTATGATGGAGTAGGAGGTATTAGAGATCACATAATCAAGCTAAAGCACTACTTCAACAAGCTAAATGAGATGAAAGTGGAGTTGAATGAGAAATTCCTGAAATGGCTAATACTTGAGTCTCTTCTTGCTTCCTTTGATGTAGTGAAGTTGACCTATAATGCCTTGAAGGAAGAATGGACTTTGGAGGAGTTGATGTCTATTGTGGTGCAACATGAAGTCTCACTGAAGAAAAATGAGACTCACTTCATTGCTCTTGTTACTGACCAAGGGAACAATATGAAGAAAAAACCTTCACACAAGAATTCTAAAGGCTCTAAGCAATTCAGGAGGAGAAGGAATTCAAGTCAAGGAGCCCCTAGTGGATCTGCTTCATCTAATGCTACAAAGAATGAGAAATTCAAGTGGAAGTGCAACTTTTGCCACAAGGTTGGGCATAAGCGGGTTGATTGCTTCAAGTTTAAAAATTGGCTAGAGAAGAAGAAGAAAGGTAAAATTGTGGTTGTGGTTGATTTGAATGCAAACATGATTGATACTAATATTGTTGATGTTCATGCCAATTCTTGGTGGTTAGATACTGGTGCCACTATTCATGTTACTAATTTTTTTTAGGAGATGACAAAGAAAAGGAGGTCGTCAAAGCATGAAGAATTTGTATATATGGATGATGGAAGCAAAGTGAAAATATAATTTTTTTTTGGCATGATAAAGCTAAGATTGGCCACCAAAAGCTTTTTATTGTTACAAGATGTTGCTTACATACCCTCACTTAGGAGGAATTTGATTTTTGTATCCGTTTTGGCTAGACATGGTTACTCTTTCCACTTTGGAGGTGGAAAAGTGGATATTTTTAGCAGCTCTGTTTTAATTGGCAATGGTGTTTTGTTTGGCAATCTTTATAGTCTCAGTTTACATCATGGTCCTTTGTGTGATTCATCTTCTGTTAATTCTGTTGTTGGTTGCAAGCGTGCTAGAATGAATTTGAGTTCTTCCATGTTGTTGCACAAACGCCTAGGTCATATTTCTAGGCAAAGATTAGAAAGATTGGTTAGAGATGGTATGCTTTCTAATCTTGATTTCTTAGACTTTGAGACTTGTGTTGTTTGCTTAAAGGGGAAGATGACAGCTAAGACCATAAAAAAGAAGATTGATAGGTGTGGAAGCACTTTAGACTTGATCCACACAGATATATGTGGTCCTTTGACACCAACTGCTTTAGGGGGTTATAAATATTTTATCACTTTTATTGATGATTTCTCTAGATATGGTTATGTTGAACTAATCCATGAGAAATCTGACTCCTTAAATGTGTTTAAGGCCTTTAAGGCTAAGGTGGAGTTGTAGTTGGGAAAGCCCATTAAAGCTGTGAAGTCTGATAGAGGTGGTGAGTATTATGGGAGATATGATGAGACTGGACGAAATCCTAGACCATTCGCTAAGTTTCTGTTGGAATGCAACATTGATGCTAGATATACAATGCCAGGCACTCCTCAACAGAATGGGGTTGCATAAATGAGGAATCGCACATTGTTGGATATGGTGAGGTGCATGTTGTCTAATTCCTCCTTGCCATAATTTTTGTGGGGTGAAGCCTTAAAGACTGCGGCATATATTTTGAATCAAGTGCCCAGTAAGTCTGTACCTAAGACACCTTATGAGCTATGGTTAAGGAAGAACCAAGCCTTCATCATTTCCACGTTTGGGGATGTAAGGCTGAGGTTAGGCCATATAACCCATAGTCAAAGAAACTTGATCCTAAAACCATCAGTGGTTTCTTTGTTGGTTATTGCATTGAATCAAGGGGTTCCAGATTTTATTGTTCATCTCATACCACCAGGATCGTTGAGTCAAATAGGGTTGTATACTTTGAGGATGAAGTTAATATTGATCCAAATTTTGTGCCTCGTAAGATACTTTTTGAAGAATAGCATGTTGTGATTCCTTTTCTTACATCTCATGTTCCAAATGTGGATGTTCCTATTGTCCAACAGTCAGCCACAAATCAAGGAGAGCGTGGTGATCAAGTGGAACCTAGCATTCCTGTTGATGATACTGTTGTTGATGGGATTCCTTTGAGAAGATCATAGAGGGTTTGTAGGCCGGCTATTTCAAATGACTACATGATTTATTTGCAGGAGCATGATGGTTATAATGCTTCTGATCCAGTCACTTATCAAGAAGCAATTCATTGTCCTCAATTCACTTCTTGGAAAGAAGCCATGGATGATGAAATGAATTCTATGTATATGAATGGAGTTTGGGATTTGGTTAACTTGCCACATGGTTATAAACCAGTTGGGTGCAAGTAGGTCTTTAAGACCAAATGTAATTCTAGCGGGCGAATAAAGAAACATAAAGCTAGATTTGTGGTTAAAGGTTATAGTCAAAGAGAAGGGATTGATTTTAAAGAAACCTTCCCACTTGTGTCGACCAAGGACTCTTTTAGAGTGATTATGGCCATAGTAGCTCATTTTGATTTGGAGCTACATCAGATGGATGTCAAGACAGCTTTCTTGAATGGTGATCTGGATGAGGACGTGTATATGGAGCAGCCTACTAGTTTTACAGAAGTTGGAAAGCAACACTTAGTTTGCAAGCTCAATAAGTCAATTTATGGTCTTAAACAGGCTTCGAGGCAGTGGTATTGAAGTTTGATAGGATTATCACCCAAAATGGTTTTAAAGAGAATACAGTTGATAGATGCATATATTTAAGGGTCAATGGGAGTAGTTACATATTTCTTGTTTTATATGTTGATGATATACTACTCTCATCAAATGATTCTGACTTGTTGATTGAGACAAAGCACATGTTGTCAACCCATTTTGACATGAAGGATCTTGGTGAGGCTTCTTATGTTTTGGGCATAAAGATTCTTCATGATAGGGCTAATGGGGTGCTTAAATTGTCTCAAACAACCTATATTGAGAAGATATTGAAGAGGTTCAATATGCACAAGTGTAGTTCTACTAGAGCCCCAATTGTGAAGGGTGATAAGTTTTCAAAGGCTTAGTGTCCTCAAAATGATGATGAGAGAGAGGAAATGAGAACCATTCCTTATTCATCTGCGGTTGGCAGCCTTTTGCATGCTCAAGTATGTACACGCCCTGATATTGCTTTTGTTGTGGGCATGTTGGGAAGGTACTTGAGTAATCCTGGGAGTCAACATTAGAAAGCTGCTAAGAAAGTCCTTAGGTATTTGCAAGGAACTAAGGACTTAATGTTGACATATCGGTGCACCAACATACTTGATGTAGTTGGGTTTTGTGATGTTGATTTTGCTAGCTGCATATATGATAAGAAATCCACTACGGGCTATATTTTTATGATGGCAAGAGGAGTTGTATCTTGGAAAAGTGTCAAGCAGACACTTACAGCATCCTCAACTATGGAGGCAGAGTATGTGGCATGTTATGAGGCTTGTTGTCATGCTATGTGGATGCGAAATTTTATTTCAGCTTGGGAGTTGTTGACTCCATTTCTAGACCGCTGAAATTATTTTGTGATAATTCTGCAACTGTTCCTTTCTCTAAGAACATTAGGAGTATTTCTCATTCCAAACATATTGATGTAAAGTTCTATTTTGTTAAAGAGAAAGTAGCAGAGTCTCTTATTGATATTGAGCACATGTCCACAAAAAGTATGTTGGCGGATCCACTAATAAAAGGCTTACTCATAGTTGTGTTTCAGGAACATGTATCTCAAATGAGGTTGTTGGAAGCCTAGGTTGTATTAAGTTAGTGGGAGACACTTATGGTATTGTAATATTATTCTATTGTTGGAAGGATTGCTATTATTGTATATTTCCCTGTGAATCAAGCAATGAAGCATATATGATTGCTTTTGTTTTTGTTTTGATGAGATTCTATGGGACATTGATTTATAATTTTATATATGTTGTGATGTTTGATTATGTAGTCTAAGTGGGAGAATTGTCAGAATTTTTATGTGTAGACTTACATAATCAATTTGATAATGTCATAAATCAGTGTTAATTCAATTCTTGCATTGCGGTATATAATGAGGCTGGACACCTTATTGCTTGATTTCTATGGGTTCACCCTAATTCACTTAACTGACACATTAAGTCAAATGGTCCAAACTGTGTATGTGTGATATGTGTAATATATATATATATATATATATATATATATATATATATATATATATATATATATATGAATTATTTTTATTTATTTATATATATATAAGGGAAAAATGCAGGGTGACTATCCTATTTTGTTATGTTTTTCTCTTTGGGATTGAAGAAGAGAACGTACTGCACGAACGATCTCTTCAGAGCACACACAATTTTTGGGTGTAGGAAGGGAAGAGTCAATTGAACCCAGGGTTTCTCTCCTTCATGAATTGAGTGCATCCTTGAATACCAGAAGAACACAGGAATGGTTGTCTATGAAATCAATCAAGGTCAGCTTTTCTTAATTCCGAATTTTTATTGCACGCTTTAATGTCTTTCATGAGATCCTGTTTGTGGTTTAAATTTTTCCAACACCTCTAACTGATCAGCATCCGAACCTTTGAACTCAGCAACATCAACGCTCTCATCATCATGAAGAGATTGAAGATGGAGCAGGAAACCCAGAAACGCGGAACTGGAAGTGAAGTAGATATACGAAGGAAGGCCAAACTCATTGGCCACATGAATCATGGGGGTGCAAAACATATCAATCACCAACCCTGCGAGTCGAACCGAGCCAGAGTTCTGTCGCTTGGCTACAGCGTCTCTCACGAGCAGCGCATGGGCCCGAACCAAGTCAGCGAAGAAGTTGGCGGAAGACGATGCTTCCAAACTGACTTCAACACCAGGAAGATTAACGAAGCATATGGGCAACCCGGAGATGGAAGCAGCCAGTGATTCAACTTAGCTGCTATATTTGAAATCCAGGGAAACTTCATGATGAGGACAGTGACCGAGATTCGGTCATCTTGACGAGTCAGGAGCTTTGCAATCTCAATTGAGGCTACAACGTGGCCAATCGCAGGCGATGGGACGAACACCAACTCCGCCTTCTCCATCATGAACGTCTGTTTTCTGAGCAGATGGAGGTCGCTGGAAGATTCATTAAAAAAGATGGCACATTTAAAAATGAATTTGGTGGCAAGGTCATTTGTTAGAACAATCCGATCATGATTTAGAATATATGGATGGCTATGGTGGAGTTGGAAATATTATGGCAACTATTAATCAGAATATTCTTCTTTAAAATTTCAATAATCTAGTATTTAAAAATTAATTTTTAAATTTAAAAAATATTACCAGTAAAAATATAAAATAAAATCAACGCCTGCTATGCTTCCTTTTCAAATGAAAACAAAAGGCTGGGTTCATTCCCCCTTCCTAATGAAAAGACAAATAACTAAGTTAATGGATAAGATGGATGACCCATGGACCATGCCACCACCTCTTTGATAAAGATAATGTTAATTAACATCGGTTTTTAACAATTGAAACGGATGTTAATATTTGTTTTTAAAATAAAAAATGATAATAACTTTTATATGAAGTATAACAATTTTTAAAACTATTTAAAAAAATTAAGGGTTGGTTTGATTGCTGCTTTCGAAAACAATTCTTAAAAAAAAAATTTAAAACAAGTTTTTGAAAACATTTTCTAGTATATTATAGAAAAAAAAGTTCATTTTGAAACGTAAAATATTTTTAACTTATTTTTAATATATTTAAAAATAATTTTATGTCTGACATTTATTTTTAATGTTCTATATTCAAAAATAATACTTAAATAAAAATATAATGTAATATGAACCAAGTATACTAACAATCTTACAAAAGAATTTTTGAAAAATTAACTTGGAATACCATATCTCTCTAAGGTTTTCTTTTTAATTTCCTTTTACCTTAATATATCTTTTTAATTGTCTTATTGAAAATCTTCTTATTTCTTTTGTACTTGAAATAAAATCATTAGTTTTAAACTTTGTTTGGTAATCATCAAAATCAAGATTAACAAAACTTTCATTTAACACTATGAACCAAATCTTACACTATTAAATTCTATATGCATAATAATTCCTTCATATGCCCAAAGATAACACGTAAATTTGCAACTTCCAAATAATCAATATTTGGGTGGACATTCAAGTAAAGCATATTACATGAACTAATACTTTAATTAAGCTTTCTTGTTCACATCACTATATAATAATTGATCCACTAAAAACCACTTTGTTTCTTTCATGGAACGTTAGTCATCATGTCTTCAATAAAATATCCCAAGTAGGAGTACGAAGATCCACCATCCATCATGGCTTTCCTACTCTTCTCTTGCATTTTCTGCCTTTTCTTCCTCACCTCACTATCTGCATCCATTAGCTGCCTTAGTCCCTTCTCAATGTCTTGACTGCTCACAATATAACCTTTGTCCTTATCATAATCTGTTTTAATCTCCACTGCCAATTCTAGATCCTTCACCATCTGAAACGCATTGAGTTGTTGTTCTGCATACATTGGCCATGTAGCGGTTGGAACCCCATACCATAAGCTCTCTAGAGTAGAATTCCACCCACAATGAGATACAAATCCTCCCACTGCTGGATGGGCTAGGACAGCTACCTGTGGAGCCCAACCAATTACTTTGCCAATCTTAGTCGTTCGATCTAAAAACCCTTCAGGTAAAACTTCCTCTTTATTCCCATATTCGATGGGATATTCCATCTTGCCCTTTGGAGGAGGTTGACGTAATGACCATAAAAATCGACACCCACTACCCTCAAGCCCATGTGCTATCTCTTTAACCTGTTCACCATTGAAGCTTCCCATGCTCCCAAAACACAAGAACACCACAGATGATGGAGGTTGATCATTAAGCCAATTCATGATCTCAATAGCTTGCTGTTGGACCTCACTAGACTCGACTTCAGTGTTAAGTATGGGTCCTATAGGGTAAATTGGAGGGGATGTATCACCAGAAAATGAGTTGATGGCATGCGATTCCAGCTCCACAAATGTGTTTACAATAATACCCTTGGTTTCTCTAAACCTTTGAGTGTGGTGGAGGAGGATGGGAATTTCATCACCTTCCTTATCAAACACCACAGAAGGGAAAACCTTACCAGGAACTGAGTGGACAAAACTCGGAACTTCCAACTCAGCATCTGAGTCCTTGAACTCAGTGATTTCCAAGTTGTGGTGATCATGGAGGGATTGAAGATGCAGCACAAAACCAAGAAAGGCAGCACTAGAAGTGAAGAAGAGATAGGAAGGAACCCCAAACTCATTGGCCACATCAATCATGGAGGTGCAAAACATATCGATGACGAACCCAGCAAGCCGAACAGAGCCAGAGCGAGTCATGAGCTCATGGACAGCTTCTCTCGCAAGGGGTGTATAAGCTTTGGCAACGTCAGTGAAGAAGTTAGCCGGTGACGTCGATGAACTGGAACTGATCTCTATACGAGGGAGGGTGATAAAACGAATCGAAGAAGCCACTGATTCAGTCGTTTTACCGTCCTCCGACTCAAATGGGAGCTTCATGATAAAGATTGTGACTGATAGTCGATCATCTCGATCAGAAATGAGCTTTGCCATCTCCACAGTTGCTGCAAGGTGACCAACCCCAGGGGAAGGAACAAACACGAGCTCTACTTTCTTCATTTTGAGTGAAGGGTCTTGTGGGGTGTTTACACTCGAGTTTTGAGTAGACTGAGTTCGGATTGTTGTTAAGAAAGCTTTTGCTTTTATTTATAGAGGAAGAGGAAGAAGGTGATGACTTCATGGCTTTGGTGGCAAACTTGTATTACATTGAAGATGCCATGGAGGGGAGGCCAAAGGCATCAATCATTAAGAACCTAATTATTATTTTACTGATTAATTAATCAAATTCTCTTGCAAAAAGTATCTTTAACTTTCCTTGGGAATCCCATCCGCCATTGTGATTAAGATTCACTTGTCTTCATCTGCAAGGGGCTCTGTAACTCCACTGCTATTGATTTTTTATGGAGGCTCATTTTAGTTTTCCATTCACAAAAATCCATTTGGATAAAGAGTTAGATGTAGGAAAAAAAATATATAAAAGAGATTATTTTGTGGGGAAAAAAAATATTAGAATTAAAAAGTAAATTTTAAAAATAAAACTACATAAAATTTTAGTCTTTAAAATGTATCATTTCTTTATACTTATCTTCCTTTCCTGTATTTTTGTTTAATTTTATTTTTTATTTATCATGAATTCATTGTTGTAATTTTATTTTTCTAAATGAATTTTAAGGCCCAGTCTTCCCTTACTTTTTGTATATTTCGTGAATTATCTATCATGAATTCATTTTCGTCATGTTATTGTTCTAAATAAATTTTAGGGCCCAATCTTCCCTTATTTTTTGTATTTTTCATGAATTCCTTATTTTAATTTTATTTCTTCACTTAATCTTGTTTTTTTATTTATCATAAATTCATTGTAATAATTTTATTTTTCTAAATATATTTTAAGGCTTAATCTATACCTTTTTTTTTTGTATTTTTCATGGATTTATTATTTTAATTTCATTTCTCTAAGTAACTTTGAAAGCTTAATCCATTCTCTTTATTATTATTGTTATTTATTTTTTATTTTAGCCTTTTTAAGGTTAATATTTTTATTAATTTTCTCTCCATGTATATATATATAAATAGAGTTTTTATTCAATTTTAATAAAAATAGACAAGAAAATAGTATGTTGTAAAAAGAAAAGTCAATATGATATAATATAAACTATTATTATTAATCATTTGATAAAGTGGATTTATCCTCTTGAAGTAATCCATGCCCATTATACTTTATCACATTTTAAACTTTTTTTAATACATTGGTGACATTTTTAGTATCCTTTATTGCGATTGATTTATTAATATCTTGGGAATGGAAATCATACTTTCAAAAATAAGTTTCCAATATACATGTAACTCTTTATTGTAGGGGGAAAAAGTTAAACAAAAAGCATTTCTAGTCTAACTCTTTATCCAAATGGATTTTTGTGAATGGATTGTAGTAAAGTAATTATTTAATGGAAATGTGGATGGGTAAGGTGCATGCATTATGCTAACTTGGCTGCTGAGATTAGATTGGCAGTTAGTTCAACAACCTTTAAGACAAAATTAATACTAGTTCTAATCAAAGCAAGATAGCCTAAATCTGCTTTTATAATTTTAAACTTTAGAAAGGAAACTTTGCTTTCAAAATAATGTAATTTTATAAAAATAAAGTTTCTTGTCATCATATTTCATCATGGGTTCATTCAATTCATCCCCTTTCTCTTTGGACCAAAGAAATCAGTGGGAATTAAGAATCCAATGCATTAACTCAGTTGCCTTCTTTTTCAAAAATGTTTAAGAAATTTAGAAAAAATCATTAGAAATTGAATACAAGTAAACGTATTGATTCTCAGATAATGGATCGTTTTTAACTTTTCCTTGTATAATTTCCTTAGGGTGGAATTTAAAAAATAATAACGAAGGAAAAAAAAAATCAAAGTACTTTATAATGAAAGATAACACGACATTGAATGGTAGGGACATGGAATTGAAAGATGCACAATACATAATGATAAGAATCAATATCTATCTTTATTTTCATAAATGAAGAGAAATTAATATATTAATACAAAATGAGGGGGGAACTCGAGCCTTCAAAAGTGGTCGAATGTTACAAAAGATTCGACCTATCTATACAAAACATGTCTTATTTTTTGGAAAAAAAAAACCAGAAGTCCTTATTAGGATCCTTCCATTAGTATTTTAGATTGATTTCAATTAAGCTAAACACCACAATATTTTTACTATAACAAAATCAAATCATTTCCTTAGTTCGGGCCATCAATGTTCTACACCATCTTTTAAGTAGAGGAAAACCTGCTGAAGAAATAAAGATTGATGAGGAAGCAAAATTTTTATTATGCAATCCCACTTATGGATCAACAATAACAAATTTGTTACTTCATGAGTTCTCAAAACCATGAAAAAAGACGTTTCCAGTATGATCTTTGATGTTAACACAACATATGTGGTATAGACTTCTTTTAAACAATAATGGCTCTTTATTATAGTTGAAAAGTATGATGACTAAAAAAAAAAAAAAATCATGACATCTTGAAGAATATTTTAGGGACTTTAAATTTTGCCACAATCAAAATCTAATTTTAAACCAAGACAAAGTTTGTCAATTCAGTAATGACTTATAAAAAAAATTAAAGAATAATTTGATATTTTTTATATCTTTGTCTTAAGATGTTTTCACCATGTTTCAAGAAAATGTAGACATCTATATTCATTATCACTTTAACTTGAGAGGATATATTAAGAGAAAAAATAAAGATGACATAATAGAGAACTTTATGATTAAGAATTAAAATAATAAAGGAGATGCACGAGCAGCACGACCAAAGAATAAAAATCTACTCCCATTAATATTTCCATTAATCAAGAGCATTAAGATATTTATTATTGTCTTCTTTATAAAATTCACAATACCTTCTTGTACAAATATCTTATTGTTTTCATTGCTACATTGTCAAACTCTTAAAAAATGTGACGATTAGTAGAAATTGTCTTAACATCTATAATATAAATCTTGAATTTTTTTTCCATTATTTTTAAATTTATTACTCCTAAACATTTGAGTGGAAATCTATTTATTAATATCACCCACAAGTTAAAACTATATTTCCCCAACAAAATTATTATGGCTTTCTTTAAATAAAAAATGAATAATCCACCAACCTTAATTACTTACCTCCTAATTCTTCTTTTGCCAAATGATCTGAATTACTATTTTTTTCATATCAAAATCAGTTTGCATTTTTACTATTTTCTTCGTGAAATGAATTTAAACAATCAATTATTAAAATCATGACCATCCTTATTTATAAGAACTTCCATGTCAAAAAGTGAATTACCCAATAAAACTATTCATCCTTTCTCTTCTTAGTAAGAAATAAATTAACTTACCAAATATGGAGATAGATAAAACGAAGTGATTTATTAACGTTCGTGTTCTGTTGGGGGAGCTTGGGTTTGAAGATGAGGTTGCTAGTAGTGGGTTTGGCTCTTTTTTTTTTTTTTAGCAGTCAGTGATGAAGTTGAAGGAGGAAGAAGAAGTGTTCCATCTAAAGAAGATTTGGAACTGGAAAGAGAAGTGAGGCGTCTAAACAAGCCTCAGTCAAGAGCATCAAGGCATGGGATCTTCTTTCTCTTCATCATAATCTTTCTGTTTCAATCTCTAAGTTGATTAAAGATTTTTTTTTTTTTTGAGTGCCCTACTGGCCATGTTTTGGGAATTGGTTCGGTTTATTTTTATAGGTGGAGTAGAAGAGCTAACAAGGGTTTGTGGTTTTGACTACTTTTCCCACTCATTTTGCAGACACTAAACAATGACATTTTCGATTGCGTAGACATCAACAAGCAACCTGCTTTCGATAATCCTTTGCTCCAGAATCTTACCGTCCAAGTATGTAATTCTTCGCTAATCTTGATCATGGTTCACAATCATGGTATTGACTTAGCAAGTCCTGAGGTGCATTAGTCTCGGTATCCGTGATTAATATGGAATGGTACACACAATATGCTAATTAAGAAACTCTAAAAGACAAATAAAAATTTTAGAAGAATAATTATAATTAGGTGGATTTAAAAAAAGATTAACATCTCACATTTAACATTATATAAATAATTATAAAAACCTGTCATGAAATTAGTTTATGATTATTAAGAAAAAATAAAAATGATAGTAGGCCATTGGTAAAAATAATTATTTTAAAAGTGAATCAATTTGAATTTTTTTACGCCTATAATTTGGACTTGTATTATAAGTTGGTCAAATGATTCGTATTTAAAATGAAAAAAAAAAGTTTAAGATAACAATATGATTTTATAAATAAATAAAAAAAAGTTTCATGTCTTCATATTTCATTGTGGCTTCATTCAATTGATCCCCTCTTCTCTGAACTAGAGATATTAGTTGTAGCTAAGAATCAAATATATTAAGTTAAGAATTCAATGTAATTAGGTGGTACTTGTTTTTTTTTTACTCAATTCTAAATGGTAATGCTTAATAGTATTAAGTATTAAGTTATTTTTTTTAATAATATTTTATTTTTATTAAGCATTAAAAAGTAAAAAAATAATAATAATAATAATAATAATAACATGTACTTTTTTCCTTTAAAAAAAATCAAATATTTTGAATTTTTCTATTCAATAAAAAGTTTATAATAAATTATGAAAAAGTAGAAAAACAAACAATTTAAAATTTGAAAGCAAATTACTTTTAACAAAAAAAAAACTAAAAAAACAAATACCTTTATTTTCTGAAAAATTTTGAAAAACTTTATTTTCAAAAGTAAACATTCAATAAGAAAAATTTTTAATTGAATCTTAGAGAATGGGAAAAATAAATAAAAATTGGTGGAAATAATTTTGAGTTGAAAAATTCATCTTAACAATGCCAATAGTGATTAAAAGCAAAATAGGAAGAAAAGGTGAAAAGGAATCATAGTTTTAGATAATGGTAAATATTGCAATACTAATTATTTTGATTAATCAAAATTTATTTTTGTTATCCATTTATTTCTTCCTTTATTTGCATATTCATCTTAAAAAAAAAAAAAAGGGGGGGGGGGGGGGGGGGGGGGGGGGGGGGGGGCGGGGGCGAAGCCATTTTATTAGGTAATGCACTTTTTCACATGGAAGTTCTTATAAATAAGGATAGTTATTGTTATAATAATTCATTGCTTAAATTCATTTCATGAAGAAAATAATCATTTTGACAAAAGAAGCAAAATATATATATATATATATTATAAGTGGATATATTTTTATTAAAAAAAGAATAAATGAGATATAAAAATAAAGTGGCATGTAATAGGTATAATATATATCATAAAAATATTATCATTTTAATAATATATCTCATATAATGATGCTTATATTCTATAAACTTTTAATTATGTGTTCATTATATAAAATTTTAATTATATTTTTTTCATTATTTTTTAAAAGTGAAGATTCAAAATAAGATTTTACAAATCTCATTTTTAATTTCTAAAAATTATTTTCAATTTTTTTTAGTTAAATTTATTTTCAAGAAAAGAAAAAAAAATAAAAAATGAAAATTATTTTTGGAAATGAAAACTATCAAAAGCATCCTAAAGTTTCTATTAAATTTTATATTTATTTTAGCATTTGATCATTTTTTTTAGAACTATTTGAGAATAGATATAAATCACAATTGTTACTCGCAATACCATTTTTACTAATACAGCATTTTACATTCCTAAATTACCCTCCCTTATTCATTCCCCCTCTCTCTCCTCTCTCCTCCCCAATCTTACCTCCCAATTGCACCCCTTTTTTATTTTTTATTTTTTCCCAACCACCACCCCCTTTAGCATTCTTTTTCTTCTATTTTTATCTTCATTTTCATCTCTACCCACCCAACCCCACGTAATGAGGATAGTTTCTTTTTATTTCTTTTATTTTTTTCATACTCAATTGTATTTCATATTCTTCTTATATTTTAAAACAAAATAATTTCTTTAAATAATAAATTATAAAATGATTTTTTTCACCAAAAGTATATTATATAAAATGATTTTATTATATTCATTGTTTTAATGTGAAATTTATAACTCAATTTTTTTTAAATAAAAAATATTATTAAAATTTTAAAATAAACAATATTTAATTTGAATGGTTTTTTAAAAAATATATCTTTTATTGTGTTCAATATGATTTTTTTTGTAATCCAAACAAAAATATTGCATATAACTAGAGATTGATTAAGAATATGAGCAATCTAATAATTATTTATATATGCCAAGTAAAGACTCATAAAACAAAGTATGTAATCAAGAGCTTAAAAAAAGGTCAAAACATAGTGGGACTTAAATCCTACATATGTTCAAAAGTCAATAAATATAATCAATTAAATATTTTCTCAATGTGTTGAATCATGAACTCAATCAAGGTCTACATAATCTACTGTAATTGTTCCAAATTGTTTACACCACTCCTCTAACCTCAACTTAAATTGCTCATCCCAATTGAATACATTGACATCATGATACGAATACCAACCGGGATGAATTCTTGGCAATGGAAAATCTAAAACCATATTTACCTATAAAAAAAACACAACAATTCAATACCAACAATTAGGGTGTATCCGTGTGTGTAAATATAAGAATAAATAAAAGAAATATACCGCTATGAAGTGTCGAGCTAATCCAAATAAACAATAGTAATGACTCTCGTAGGACCTTGTACATCTTTGGTTGCGTTCAAAGGTAAGTATGTCAAATTTTGCGACCCAGAAAAAGAAACACATGCAGCATTATATGTGTTGGCAATGACCCATGCCATATCCGTCACATCCATCCATTTGGATTCATTTGCATCACCTTCCCAATGTTGAAGTGAAACAATACTAGATTGTGCACGATTCATCTCATTTAACAAATCTCTTCTCACAGTGGGTCATTTATCCTCATTAGAATAGATAAAATAAGCAATTGATTTGTACCCGCAATTTCCATTCACCTTAACATTGTAGTAATCATTAATAAATGGAACAACAAATTTTGGAACTACATTTATGAATGGGAATTTTCTAACATGGCTTGATATTGACCTTGATTGTCAACAACCATGCAATGATCCTGATGATGACCTTTTCTTGCATGATTTTCCAGTACACTTCTTTTCCGCATATTCCCAAGCAGATGGATCCCTCTTCGTGGAATTTTTTCAGTCGACCTTTAGTTTGTCGTACAAGTGGTTCCTTGAGATTTTTCCACTTAGGGTGAACAATTTTTTCCAACTCTTCAATATATCTTCTCTTGACATTACGAGGTTGTTGGATCATTCTATCAAATAATGACTGCAGCAACTTATTTTCCTCATCAGAATCAGGAGCACTATCTTTTAGAACTTCCATATCAAGTGTTTTCCAAACGGGGTGAATATCTTGCAACTCAATACTTTTACCATCCTGCATAAGTGCAAAAAGTTTGTGCGCACATGGAAGGCCATGTGTTTTCCTCAAATAACACCCATAAGCTAAGGTATCACTGCGCACCTTTTCTGCTCGTTGACATTCTTCATCTAGAAATTGGATTGCTTTGTGGGTAACATTGTCATTCAACCTCCAAAATAAGTGCAACATTGTAACATGAAGAGAGATAGTTCGAGCCCTTTCCAACTCTCTTTTAATTTCCTCAAGCTGCAAATTTATCATTGAGTCAATTTTGGGCCATATCGAGTCAAGGCTTGCTATGGATGATCCTAAATAGCTCTTTAACTCTGAATATGCACTCTCCACCCTATTCTTGACAATAGAAATTAATCAATAAACATATTTTTTTTATAATTAATAAACATTACAAATTAAAAAGATAAAATACCTGTTAGTTGTTAGTTGACCCAATATAATGCACAATTCGTCCATACACGAACAAATCTCTCTTTGAAAGGTCCAAGCCATGTCTCATGCACATATTTCAACTAACTAGACATATGTGAATAAGCCTCATTCATCTCTCCTAGTCGATCCTCATATTCCTGTTGGGTTTGAGCTTCAACCACTTTATGCCAACGTCCTTGAGAAAAAGAAGTTCCAATATCCTTATTCTTTACCAAGTTAGTACAATATTTTTCCACATCTTTCCCGATATGACATCTGCATAAAATATGATAAGAATTGGGGAATATGTTTTTCAATGCATTGATTAAAGCCAATTCCCTGTCAGTAACTATAACTTTTGGGAAATCATCTGAATCAATTACAAGCTTCAAATGCTTAAGTGCCCATGTGTAGCTATCCTCTTTCTCATTTTTGAGAAATACAAATGCAACAGAAAAAATTTTCCCTGTTGGCACAACCCCAACGGCTTCAAATAAGGGCATCAATTATCGGTTAGTCTTGTAAGTACTATCCATAATCAAAACATATGGATAAACATTCAACAAGTGAATAGATTTTGGATGAGCAAATAATATATCATTCACCATGTTAGTTTCTGCATCTTCTCTATACCAGTAGTTGTTGCATCACTGAACGACCATTCTTTTTATGATCTTTAAGCTTTTGCCTGGCATTGTTTCCCACAACTCAAGTTGCTTGGATTCTCCCGCTTGAGGTGATTTAAAATAAGTCGTGGCTTAACATGACTTTCGGTCATTGTAGCTACTATCTTGAACTCTACTTCCTTTAATTTACCAACCGATGAATGACAGTGAGAATACTTTCCAAGGTAGTGATTGTGGTTGCCATTAATGACGACTAAAGTCCAATATCCATCATCATGTTCAATACCCTTCAACATAAAGGGACAACGACACTTCTTCGTCCCAGTTCGATTTCTAGGCACCACATCGGTTTTTCTATTCCGTTGCGGTCTATAGCCTCCGAATCTCTCACAACCTATCCATACTTTGCCACTTCCTGAACCATCAGCTTTAGTGGAACGACAAATAATCACAAATATATTTTGTTGTTCTCCAATTTGTTTAACCTCTTCAATCAACTCTTCTCGATCTTTGAATCTTTTATGTATAGTGAAATGTTTGCCATAATCTATCAGTTGTGATGGAAATTCCTCCACAAAATATTCATCCTACAAAATAGATAAAAAATTCTATTTATATCATGAAGACAATAACATTACACAAATATATATGAGAATGTACATGACAAAGTTAAAGCATTTAAAAAATTAAAACATGAAGCAATTAGTTAAAATTTGCAAAAAAAGATATTAAAACTTTGAAATTAGTAAAATTGGTGAAAATTGGCAAAAACAAATCTTGTTTAAATTAATAATTTATGTGGCTACTATAATGTTTTCTTACAAAAAAAAAATAGTAATTTAGTAAATATTATAAAAAAATAAATAAATAAAAGAATTAGAATTTTATAATTATTATAAGCAAAATTTTATGTCATGAAGAATTTTCTAACTATTATAAACGAAAAGTAATTTAGGAACTATTATAAACAATTAAAAAAATTTGATTTTTATAATTATTATAAGAAAAAAATTTAGCCTAACCACGGCCGCCGATGATCGTTGACTTTCATCCCTACTCCAAACCTTAACTGTATATATATATATATATATTTCTTTATAAAAAAAAAAAATGAAAGTTATAAATCTTACTTAAAAATTGTCATGAGATTATTGAATTTCGTCATTCATTGTATTTCGTATGTGATTCGCAACCTTAATCAACTTAAATTTTAAAATAAATAAATAAATAAATAAAGATTGGATTTGGTTTGGGTTGGGTATCTCGGATTAAAGATTGAGTTAGATTAAACTTAGATCGATTGTTTCTTAATTCGAATTAGATTTAAGTGAACCATCAATCCAAACAATCCACCCCAAGTTACAGCCAAAAGCTTGATAGAAACTCTCAACGCTTTGGTGCACGGAATAACATGAATTGGATTTTGGAATCTTTGTGGATCCTTTTATATTATAATTAATATCAATAAAACATAAGAAATTTAGTTTAAACTGACAAATACATATACATTTAAACAACTGCTGATTCACCAAATAGATTTTTGTGAACGGGTAAGGTGCATGCATTTATGGTAACCTCACCGGTGAGAATAGCATATGAAAATTTGATATTTTCGGAGGTGTTTTCCCGGTTATTGCCACAACCTTTTAATTAATACTAGTTGTAGTTAAAGCAAGATCAGCTAAATCTACTGTTATAGTTGAACTTTATAAAAGAAAACTTTTGTTTGTGATTAATATAATTTTATCAAGAAAAAGTTTCTTGTAGTTGTAATCATAATTCATCACAAATCCCATTCCGTTACCTCTCATTTCTTTGTCAAATAAAGAAATGAGTCATTGGTAAAGCATTAAAAGTGCGTTTGATAGTGATTCTAAAAAATAAGTGTTTTTTATGATGATTCTAAAAGTGTTACGGTCTTTTTAACATTTGAAAGATAAAATTTTTTAAGTATTAGAAATATTTGAAACGATTCATAAAATCATTATTAAATAGCTCATTTTATAGTGATTTAAGGAAATATTTCTAATATTTTTAATACTTCAAATTTTTTATCATTCAAGTGTTATAAATATTAGAAACGTTTTTTAGAATCATTGTCAAACACACTTTAAATCGTTAATTTGCTTTTTTTAAAAAGTTTGAAAAAATTTAAGAAATTTTGTTATAAATTGAATATGAGAAAATACATGTAAATGTATATTACTCTTTATTTATATATCTATTCATTTTTATACCTAATTTTGAAACCGATTCCATTATTATGCAAATACTTGTAACTCTCTCATGGAGTCACTAAAACTTTCTTAAATTTTCTTATTAATGAAAAGAACTTCAAATGAAATCAACTTTATGGTGTTAGACTCTTTCATCAGTCTAATAATTTTTAAAGATAATTTAGAATTCAAAAATTAATCCAATCAATATTAAATCTTTTTTTTTTTTTTTTTTTTTGGATAAAACTAGTTGAAAATGGTTATGCCAATGAACTTCTAATCATATAAGACTTTATTGGTTTTATTCTTTAACAATTGTACTAGTTTTTAAAATAATTTGTAACTATAAAATTATATTAATTACTATGAAAATTTTATAAAAACTTTTGAATAAAATAATATTACTAGTTGTTAGTTTTAAAATATTGTTTTTAATAAATATATAATTTATAGATTTATTAAAATATTATAGATGTTTTTATAATTTTTAATAAAATGTTATCATATTTTAACAAAAAAATACTTAATTTATATTTTTTTTTTTACTATGGACAAAATTTATCATTTTAATGTAGATAAGATTTTTTTAAAAAAAATTAAAATGTTTTAATTTACTATTAGAAATTATCTATTTATTTTAATAAAAAAATATAATTGTAATGTTCATATAAAAAAATTTAAAGTTTAATAATTTTTTATAGAAGATAAAAAAAATACAAGAAGATGGTACATTTACCAAGATGAATGAGTTTATAAATAAATAGAGTTAAATAGACTTTAACCCAAAAGTTGGTTGTTTTACACTTTACTTTGTTATTTTAAAATATTATTTTTAATAAAAATATCATTTATAGCTTTATTAAAATATTACATATGTTTTATAACTTTTAATAAAATGCTAAGTATTTTAACCTTATTTCTTTACTTAACAAACTCTTCATTCTTATTTCAAGGATAAAATGTTGCTCTTTAATATAGTCGGGAACAAAATGTTAGATAAAATGATAGATTTTGAATGTTAGGAAGAAATTGTAAAACAATTAATGTATTTTTAATCAAAATATAATAATAATAAATAAGTAAAAAGACCAAAACCACGGAATAATTTGAGGTGGTAAAATGTTTTTAATCCCTGTAAACAAATAAAAGGAGGAAGTGAAAGAAGAAAGAAATCCAAATCAAGGATCTAAATATATCGAGAAATATTGAAAAATATTGGTGGATATTTTGATATAAAAAAAAAAGAATATTAATTAAAACTCATGGAAATTTTATCAAGAAAAACTCTAAGAAATGAAGAAAAAAATAATAATAAATATTTTAAAATTATTTTATTAAATAAATTAATATATATATATATATATATGATATAATTTATCATATTTATCAACAAGAAATATAAATTTTGTAAACATATATTTTAATAATATGTCTAACTTATGAATATATTTAATATTAAAATTATGATTTATTTAATGTATTCAATAATATAAAATAAACGATGATATATATATATATATATATATAGATATATATATATATACATTTAATTATCATATTGCAAACCTATGGACCCCGCATTTCGGCTCATGCATTTCCCACTCGATGGCGAGCTCGATTTTACTTTGAAAATGATTTTATATTGACTAAGAAAATGACTTGGAGTCGCCACTTATTTTTGTTTTATTTTTAAAGGGTAAACAAAATAAGAAATCAAAACCCTAAGTATGACTCCTTATTTTGGAAAAGGTGGTCTGTGAAAAACCGGATCGGGTTCGGGGGTCAGGTTACTTATCGGGAAGGTATGGTAAAGACCGTAGCATCCTTCTAAGTCCCTAAAGTCGGGTCTCTACTGTTAGGATGAAGTCATCGTGGCAATCAATAAGAAAGTCAATGGATGCCTAAGTCAAATCATACACATATGAAAATCGGAACATGCATAGAGAATGATCAAAACGAAAATGTATGCATACTTGGGCCACGAGTCACAATGCGCTATCAAGAAACGAGATTAGTATACAATTAACGAATACAAATTATAGCTCATACATATCAGAGTGCAAAATGAAGATGAAGCAAAATATATTAAGCACAACAGTTGCCAGTCAATAGGGATCAAACATAGGCCCCCCCCCCCCTACCAAAGCCCGATTTATTGCCCATGAACTAATCTCTCAAATCCCGTGTTTTAGAATTATGAAGGAACCATTATTGCTTATGTAAAATCAAGAAGACCAGAAAATTATTTAGGGACTGAAATGGGATTAAAACTATTCGGGTGAAAACTAGATTATTGGAGTTTATTTGAAAATTGGAGTATTTGGAATTAAATTTGAAATATTAGGGCTCCGGTAATTAAATTGAAATTTGTTAAAGAAAATGAGAAACGGACTTTAGGAAATTGAATTGCGAGACCATAAACCTTTGAAAGTTGAATTTGTAATAATAATAATGATAAGATTTTGAAAGCTTGAATTAATGATAATAATAATAATGATAATAACAATAAGATTTCGAAAGTTTGAATTAGTAATAATAATAATAATAATAAGGTTTTGAAAGTGTGAATTAATAATAATAGTAATAATAATAAGATTTTGAGAGTTTGAATTAATAATAATAATAATAGGATTTTGAAAGTTTGAATTAATAATAATAATAATAATAACAAGGTTTTGAAAGTTTGAATTAATAATAATAACAATAGGATTTTGAAAGTTTGAATTAATAATAATAATAATAATAATAATAATAATAAGATTTTGAGAGTTTGGATTAATAATAATAATAATAATAGGATTTTGAAAGTTTGAATTAATAATAATAATAATAATAATAATAACAAGGTTTTGAAAGTTTGAATTAATAATAATAATAATAAGGTTTTGAGAGTTTGAATTAATAATAATAATAATAATAATAGGATTTTGAAAGTTTGAATTAATAATAATAATAATAGGATTTTGAAAGTTTGAATTAGTAATAATAATAATAATAATAATAATAATAATAATAGGATTTTGAAAGTTTGAATTAATGATAATAATGATAATAATATTAATAAGATTTCGAAAGTGGAATTAATAATAATAATAATATTAATAATAAGATTTTAAAAGTTGAATTAATAATAATAATAATAATAATAATAATAATAATAATAATAATAAGATTTTGAAAGTGGAATTAATAATAATAATAATAAGATTTTAAAAGTTGAATTAATAATAATAATAATAATAATAATAATAATAATAATAGGCCTTGGACTTCAAAAACGGGCTTGGAAGTGCAAATTGGGATTGGGCCTAGAGGTGTAAACTGGGATGGGGCCTGGAAGTGGCTGGCATGGAGAGCACGAGGCCCTCCATCAGCATGCTTGGGCTGGGCTGCTTCTCAAGCCCAATATCTACCACTAATGGGCAAGCCCCAAAGCTCCATCTCCTTCACAGCCCGAGGCAACCCCATCCATCTAGGCAACTCCCTTAGGCAAGGTCTCCACTTGCAGCGACGTTGAGGGGCAGGGAAGGGGTGGCGGCTTCGAAGGCGGCGCCGAGACGGCGGAGCTGCTGCCGTTGTGTCACGACGTGCTCCTAGAGGACGGAGACCCCGTTGAAGGCGTCCACCAATGAGTCGTTGTTGGAGAGACCGAAGGTAGTGGACGAGGGATTCAAGGATGTGGCTAGCAAATCCTGCTGGGTGCGAGGTGTGAGAAAGTGGAATGTTGGCATGATGAGCTTAAGGACCAAACGAAATGGAGTGTGGCAAGGGCAGCAGCGTGCATGGAACGTCGTTTGCATGGAAATTCAAGAATGTGAGAGAAATGGGTATGAAGCTGAGTGGGAGGGAAGTAGGTAATGGAGCAAACTTTCGTGTCGTGTTTCTACACCCAGAATTCTGGTTATCATCGTCATGGCCACCTCTCATAGCGCATGCGCATGTGGCAGCCTTCCTCGCCAACAACCCTATGAACATGGTATTGCCTCCACACTTGACAAGTGTGTGGTCAACTAGGGCAGCAAGGCAAGGATTTTGGGCTGTTCTCAGGCCTCAAAGATCATTTCCCGTGACACTTTTCCAGCTGGGTCCGAGAATATGGGCGATGGGTATACAAGATGGCCATACGAAACCATGCACAGGTAAGAGGAAAAATGGGTTTGGTGATGCGGTTAAGTAGGTGTATGCATGGGAACGAGGATATGGGTATCAAATGAATTTCCGAAAGAGCAATCAAGTCGTGATGGCCAACAACTCATGAAAGAAAGAAAGAAAACTTTTAAAATTAATCCCATGAGAACAGGTTAGTAATCACACGCAACGTGAGTGCGAGCTTGCTCCAATACCAAAACAGAGTTTCTTAACAAAAAGAAAAAATGGCATTAACACGAAAAGGAATCAATAGTTTATAGGAATAATACTTGAGATGTCTCCTTTCACAGTGACTCCTTTGCGCATTCCTTCTCCTGGCCGATCCTCCAAAATATCCCCCCCCCCCCCCTCCCGTGGACTCGCCTCTAGTTCCTCAAAAGCACCAGAAAAACCTCCAACAGTCCCCACGCCCCTCACCCCCAAGACCTCACTGTAACCCCCATCCTTGTGGCAGCAGATGCCTATCTTCCCGAGCAAGCCATTACCTCCCTTTGCTATTCATCACATCAGCAGCATGGCTTTTCTTTGCTGTTCATCACATCAGCAGCATGACTTCCCTGTCTCTTGCAGCTGGTCCCATGCATGGAGAGGGGTCCCCCCCACACTTCTCAGGTGTTGCCAGCTCCTCTAATATATATATAAAAAAACTAAATACCCCTTGGCTCTTCAAAGGGGGTCTACAAAACCCTTATTTTGGTCTAAGTTTTTTGGTTATTTTTGGAGCACATGTCTACTACCTTGTAAGAGGTTTTAGCAACACGTGTATGAGAGTGGCTAGAAAAAATTTTTCTGGAGGCAACTAGCATGCAACAGGTGGCATGAGAATATTCTAAAACAGTTATGGAGGACCGGGGTTGTTGCTTGAGGAAAAAGACAACTTGAGAAAGGAAACCAATGAGGGGCAGGGGAAAGGATTGTAGGCAGTTAGGAGGAGAGTAAGCTGAGTATTTTGGGAAGGTAGAAAGAATCATTTAAGGGGTGAGTGAAGAACGATGAGCTGAGTGGTTGTTGCTTGAGGGGTAGGGTTACAGAAAAGATGGGATAGCTAGAGAACGAAGGAGGTTTGAGGGCGATTACTAAAAAGGGACATAGAGTTGCAAAACTAGAGAAACTGAAGAAGAAACAGGGGAGGAGCTTGTCAGTTCGGTCCATGTAAGATTACAACATTCTTTATATTTTCTCATTTCAAACTATTCTATCATGTTTCCTACTGATTTTTGGGTTCATTTGTATGCTTGAATGTGGACATCAAACACTATGTATGTTTGTGGAATATAAGACAATTTTTATGCATTTTTTGCCTGATTCTAGTCTGGTTTTTCTGGCTCTACTTATGAACAACTTAAGCATTCTTCTGTTTTATGAATGACTTGAATATGGACCCATCACTGCATCTGATTATCAAAAATCACACTCTTACTTCTTTTTATTCCACCTGTATTAGCCCATGGATGTCACCTGAAATGAGGCTTTGTACGTTCATGTTTTGTTTGATTTCCCTAGGCTATTTCTTCAGTCCTTGTTTTGCTCCTATTTTTTTTTTATTCCCCTATTTCTAGTAAGTTCAGGGTGTAAGAATCTTAAGAAGCCTTTTAGCCCTCCTCGGGAGGCTCATGTTCAAGCAACCTACTCCATGCCATCCCAAAAGATTGAGATTCTCAAATCCATGGAGAATTGGGTTGAGAATAACATTTTGGTTCACCAAAATCCAATTGAGAAATCTTTGCAACCATAAGATTTTCTACTAGATCCTGCTTCTGATGGATTCCATGAGCAAGTCAAGGAACTAAGGGAGAAGGAAAATGAGCTTCCAGATGATTACTTTGTTGTTTTGGTTGGAGATATGATCACTAAAAAAGCCCTTCCAACTTACCAAACAATGCTTAATACCTTGGATGGGGTTCGGGATGAAACAGGTGCAAGCCTCATCTCTGGGGCAATTTGGACAAGGGCATGGACTGTAGAAGAGAATAGGCATGGTGACCTTCTCAACAAGTACCTATATCTATCTGGACGAGTAGACATGTGACACATTGAGAAGACAATTCAATATTCGATTGGATCAGGAATGGGTCCATGGACAGAGAATGGTTCCTACCTCAAGTTCATCTACACTTCATTTCTAGAAAATGCGACATTCATCTCCCATGGCAACACTGCCAGGCTTGCCAAAGAGCATGGGGATATAAAGTTAGCTTAAATATGTGGTACAATTGCCTCAGATGAGAAACGCCATGAAACTGCATACACCAAGATAGTCGAAAAGCTCTTTAAGATTAATCCTGATGGAACTATATTGGCTTTTGCTGGCATGATGAGGAAAGAAATCTCTATGCCTACTCACCTGATGTATGATGGCAGCGATGACAACCTCTTTGATCATTTCTCAGTAGTAGGCTAGTGGCTAAGAGTCTACACCGCCAAGGACTATGCCAACATATTGGAATTCTCAGTAGGCAAGTGGAATGTGGAGACAGTAAAGGATGGAAGAGTCGCAATGCAATCCCAAATTCTTCTGAACCTCTATGGACCCCATTGACCAAGGTGAGGTCGGATTTCTCTTAGGAACCCACTTTCAAGACGCTTGGAATGATGTTATCTTAGAAGGCTTGATTATAAGCGAGAAGTGTAAGAACTTCACTATTCCAGTGTACATGCCAAGCATACAAGACTTCAAGGAAGTGGTTGAAGCAAATAGGTCAATCACCATTAACAAGCTGAAAGTATTTAAAGGAGGAAATTGAGAAGTATAACTCGGATGTGCGTCTCACACCAAACCAAAATATTATCTTGTGTAACATTCGCAGTGCATGGAGACACCCTATCATTACTACTCTTGCCCAAGTAGGTTTGTTCCATCCAAGGTATGTAGATCCCCTAAACTTAACGGCAATGGCATGCCCAGCTCTACCACTGTGTCCTCTTGCAATAACTAAAACTGAGCGGGGAATATCTAACCTCCTCAAGTGGGTTCGAGCTATATTTGAAAAGGTTGGTCCCAAGTACAATGAATCTGTGGTTATTTGAGTGACCGGTTGCCCTAATGGTTATGCGAGACCTTACATGGCTGGACTTGGACTTGTCGATGATGGTCCCAACAGCTATCAAATCCGGCTTGGGGGAACACACAATCAAACCTCATTGGCGAGAACCTATGCATGGCCACCTTTGGCATGCAACCCTAGTAACCACACGTCATCTCTTTGTATTTCATCTTTGATTTTAAAATAAATTCCCAAACTCTAGTTTTCAAATAATTTCTCAAATTCTAGTTTTTCAAATAATTTTATCTTTTCAAATTTTCTTCTTTAAAATTTTTAGGATCACCCAAAATTCCTTTTTTCAATAAAAATTTGTTATTATTTTCTCTTCGGCAGGCATTTTTCATATTTTCTTTGATTTTTAAATAATTTAAAATAAGTGTAAATAAGTTTCATAATTTCAAATAATGAAATTCATGGAATTAATTTGTGCAAGAATAAATCGGGTTTTGGTAGGACCTAACATATGTGATTTTCTCATTGATTGATTTACTTTGTGACACATGCGATTATCCTATGTTCGTTTACTAACTTTTGTTTTCCATGAAGCAATCAACTCATTATTTAGGTACACTCTTTGTCTATCTTGTTCATTTGATTATTTTTAGATTAATATTTTTTTGGTATTCATGTTTAATCAATCAATTGTCACACTTGCTTTAGTTTAATTAGTAAAGACCCATTTTTAGGGGCTTAAATGGGAGCTACAGTCATTGTCATACCTTCCCAATAAGTAACCTGACCCTCGGACCCAGATTCGGTTTTTCATAGACCTGTTTTTCCTTTAAGCTTTCTTATTTTGTTTTTCCTTTTAAAAATGAAACAAAAATAAGTGGTGACTCCAAACACTTTTCAAAAATCATTTTTCAAAATAAAAAACGAATTGCGCCATTTAAGTGGGAAACGCATTGATTCATGCCTAATTGGTGTCTCAGCTGATTCGCGTCCAGCTGGTGCTCCTTGATGGTGGGAGTAATCAACAAAATTTATAACCTATTACACCATGAACTAGGGTAGCAAAGAAAAAGCTACTATAGCATAGTGGCTCTAGGATCGTTCACTAGGAAGGGTACTCAAACTAAAAATGATACCAATTCAAAGTGAATTGGTGCTGTTTCATTCAAGGTTAGCTTAAGAAATAAAACACAAACTTTGGTTGAAAAAGGTTTGGACTTAAATTAACAACACAGCAAGTGATGGAAATTACTTAAGAAGAAAAACATTCCTTGGAGATTCAGGTTCACAGGGGAGGTTCCTCATGCAATAGCATAGCTCCGGTCAGTTGGTTCGATTCCTCACATTAGAGAATTAACATAAAGTCAATTCTCTAACAGGTGCTGCACAAATGCATCCCTCAATTGGATTTCAGCTTTAATTCTCTCACTGATGCAACTTGCAATGGTTCGAGCCTCTCACTTAGCCTTTACCATTCAAAGTGATCTTTAACCTTGGACTTCCTTTCACAAGCTCGCAAGAGATAACTAATGGATGTCTCCTTAGAGTCCAAAAGCTTACCAAGTGTTGGCAATTCTAGAAAATCCTACCTTCAAGTCACCTCCCAGAGGCTCGCAAGGGGTAAACTAGTGCATCTCCATGGATAGAGATCACTTGCCTTACCAAGTGTTGTCCCAGGTGACTCCAAGGCGTTTTAAGTTAACTAAAAACATAGAAACCATTCACGGGACACACCTTCTTTTCATTCATAGCTGAAACCACAAAGCTTCTGATTCTTGCACTTGGAACCTTTCCCGGCAACCTTAACTCCAAGGAACTAAAAGGTTTAGTTACTCATTCTCTGGGGAAAATTCCTCAGAGAGTGCATAACTAAGTAAATGAAAAATACAATCAAATTGATCAAGTAAGGCAGAGCTCAAGCTCTGTATTTTACTTCCTTTCAAACTTTTACAAAAGGTTTATCCCCCTCAGAATAGGCTCCTCGGGCTCTATTTATATCAAAATTACATTAATAGCTATTACATGGATATTTAGCCATTTTCCTAACTTAAAAACTAAGGAATCTGGTAATTGGTGGCTTACAAGGAGAATTTGGGGATTTAGACAACAAAAATCTAATGAAAAATATCTCCAAGTGTCAGTTACAAATATCGGGAAGCACTAAGAACAAATTCGCAGGTGAAAATGAGGCCTGCAAAATTTCGCAGATGAACTAGAAGGACTGCGAAATCTCTTCGCAGCAAAAGGCTGAATCCGCACCGCTGTGAAGTTGGCTTTCATCTTGTGGTGTTTGGCTTCCATCGCGTCGTAAAACTTCAGGGGAAATCCATAGCACTGTGCAAAAAGGCTGCGAAATCATTCCGCAACAAAAGGGTGATTTCGCAGCACTTTGCTAAATCCTTCCTTCAGCTTGGAGTGATCGGCTTCCAAAGACTGTAACTCTTTCATTTTAATTCCGAATTGTGTACCGTTTGAAGCATTAGATTGTTGACTTCCTAAGCTTTCAAATGACATATAGCATGCATAAATTGGTCTTCAGGAAGTTCTCCAAAAGTAGCTGACATGACTGTCATCAAGAATACTTCATGGCTGGTTTCTCTTTGCTTCCCCTCCTTGCATTCCGGATTTGCTTATGGCAAAGGACTTCAAAGCTTTGGATCTTCATGCTTCTGCTCTTTCCATTGCTTTGCCAAGGATTCCAAATAACTCTCCTCAATCTCAGATTGCTTTGGTGATCAACTAGCTAACAAAAACCCCAAACCTTACATAATTTAATTAGAATTGATTGCAAGGAGCCTTAACATGCTAATTGGGTTAAAAGGCACTAACTACTACTCAAAAGTGTTTAAAAGGATTAATTACAAGCTATCAAATAGCACATTTTGAGTAGTAGTCACTCCCCCCAACCGACATATTGCTAGTCCCTTAGCAATAAAGGAGAGAAAAATAAAATAAAAGTACCATAATTTACAACATCATGCTGATCACTTCAAAAAAATGTTTAAGTGGCATGACTGATCAAACTCTCACATGGAACATTAAAGAAATATAAATTCAAATTCCAACAAGAGTTATCAAAAACTTTGCTAAATACCATTGATCAAGGGAATGCATTATGCAAATTGAAGTTTTAAAATCATTTCACTTTCAAAGAACCAAACTTTATTCTTCCACAAAAATCTATGTGTAAGATGACAGACTCCGAATATAGTATGCTAAACTAATCTCTCCCCCCAACCTATCTCTTTTCAACACTTAGCAAACTGACCAAATTCAATCGGCAGAGAACACACTTTTTTTTTTTTTTTTTTTTTTTTAACAGGTACAAGGCTTAAGGGGCATCTTTTTCTGAATTGTCCATGTAACGGGGGTCCATCGATGACTCCCAACCAATCAAGGTTTAGGGCATCAAGCTTTAAGGATCTTTCAACCACTAACTCCTCGGATTTCACCCCGGACTTTTTCATATACCTTTGCGCCTACCATATGCTAACTCCACCTATCCACCCTTGTAACGAGCATTGAGGCCGGTGACTCCCAACCATTGAAGGCTTAGGGCACCAGGTTTCAAAGATTTTCACCATATACCCCTCAGACCTTGCTCGGGTTTCAAGGCAAGCAAACATTTTCTTTTCTTTCTTCTTTTTTTTCAAAGACTCATTGGCCTTTCATAAGGTGTCTCAATATCATTAAAATGGGGTCAAAGGTACCAAGTCCCAAAATTTTCTAAGTCAAGGGGGAAATAGTCTTTCATCTTATAATCGGAATCTATTGTGCATAGTGTGTGGATAGCTTAAAGTGGAAGGACTAAACTTGATTTCAATAGAAATTTCAACAATTGAACCACTTTAGCAAGCTTAATCCAAACTCTAAGTTAGATGAAAAGCAACAGTTCAGTTTCTCCTATTTTAATTTGAAAATTTTTCCTCAAAATCCATGGAGATTATAGTAACAAGCAAAAAACTACAACTAATTTACTATACAAGGCTGAATTATCAAAATAACTTAGCATACTTCCTTCAACTTAGCATACTTCCTTCCTCATTTCTCCCCCCTCCCCCCCAACCAAGCTGAGCATTGTCCTCAATGTGATATGGGTGATTGAAATTAAAGGGAGGAAGTGGTACCTCCTGAGTGATATCAATTTCGAATACTGATTGGAGAAACCACATGTTTCAAAAAAAATAAAAGGTGTGAGCAAAGGAAATAAGAATAAATTAATGCTAAGAGTTAACAAAAAACTAGACTTTGTATTACTTTAATCATTTGAGTACAGTTGGAAAAGAAGTAATACAAGTAATTCAAGCAATCCCTATATATGATATCAAAATGTGGGGGATTTCATATATGACTAACTAAAACAAAATACATAAAGGAAACATATAATAGACAAATATATAATCAGATAGGAGGATGATGCTGGCTCTGAGGACTTAGGCAGATGGCTCTACCTCTTCAGCCGACTCATGAGGGGCCTAAGGCTCTGTGGCCTGAGAATGTGGTCCTGCGGTGGTTGGAGTGAGATGCTCAGTGGCTGCTGGGAGACCAAGATGATGCTGAAGCTGCCTCAAGATGGCAGTGTGTTGAGCCCGGTGGCCATCATCTGCTCTTGGCGAGCTTGCAATGCTGCCATCTCTTGAGCAAGGCTGCTCTGAGAGGCTGTCAAGGTCTGCAATGTCTGGCATAAATCCCTATACTCAGAAATAGGGATGGCCATCCTAGGCTCAGCTGATGAGGAGGGCTGTGATGAAGCTGGAGCTGCTGGAGGGGCTTTGGCTATAGTAGGAGAGGCAACAGGTATACCCTCAGGTATAAGACGTGGAGATGCTCTCCTAGCAGCTGGAATCTGAGCTGGCTGTGGTAGCTCTGGCTGCTCCATCCTATATGCTGTCATGTTGCTCCATTTGTCGAAAGTAAACACATCTCGACATATCCTCTTTCGCTCCAACTGAGGCTCTGATGGGTAGCCCAGATGTCCAAGAATCTGGCATAGCAGCCACGGGAAGAGAAGTGGAATGGCATCAGCTCTTGGCAACTTCTTCTTATGCACCTTCTCTTCAAAGTAGAGAAGGGCAGCCATGATTAAGTGGTGAGGGCCAAAAAAGTATCCCTCAGACATTCTGAACAAAGCCTCCAAAAGAATTCCTCTCCTCTGGGTCCAATGCTGGAGTGGATAAATATTATGGCGCAAGAGCGCATCAATAAGAAACATCCTTGGAGGAAGTTCCCCCCTCAACAGATATGGATTTGTAGAGGCTCCTTTGGACAGGATATGCACCATCTCCAGCTGAGAAGGATTAGCTCATGCTCTGTAATCATCAAAATGGCTCGGTTCATATGGGATATGCAGGGCCTCAGTTATATGACAAGCTCCAAGAATGCCATGTCGACCATCTATGGTAAAATGGATTAAGGTGGGATCTCTGACCTGTTGAGTAGTCATGGACTGATAAAAATCCATGGCTACCCTAGGATAGAAGAAGTCTCGTGGGGTCAGAAGCTCCTCCAAACGATATCTGCACAGCAATTGGAATGACTCTTCAAGCTTCGGCCGCAATTGGAAGGCGGCTGTGTCAAAGCACAGCTCGGAGTGAAATGGCCGAGCTCGGCAATCCAAATTGCCTTCAATTGGTGGTTGAGTGAGCATTGGACGCCTGAATATCACTTCAGGAGCTGTTTCAAACGGAATTTGGGGCTCAGAAGGTGATGGCTGGCTTGCTTGAGGCTCCTCCGGCGGTGCCGGAGATGGCACCGGAGATGGCTCTGGAGATGGAACAGGGGACTGCCCTGTCAAGTCGATGGGTTCCGAGCTTTCCACTCTAGCTCTTTTTTGCAGGGGACGACCCCCTGACCTGGTAAGATAACGCCTCGCCGGAGGCGTTTGAACTACGGGCTTGGCTGGGCGCTTTTGTGGCGCAAGCTTGGCCGGAGGCGAAACGGCTTCTAGCCTCGGAGGCTCAGAAGGTGAGGTTTGAACAGGCGCCTCACGCGGTGCTGGCTTTCGGGCGAAAGGAGAGGAAGTTTTAGCTCCTCTGGTTCGTGCCATTACGAACTGACGAGGTTTGGCCGGCGGAGATGATCGGAAGGGATGACCGGAGGCGCGCGCTACGACGGGCTTTGAAGAGGAGGCGAACGGACGGTTGCTGCGACTTTTCCTCTTTCTGAAATGCTTTCGCAGCTCAAATGACCGGTATTTATAAGAAATAACGGAATATTAAAGGTCATCTTGGGTTTCGCAGAAGAAAGCCGATTCCGCAATAAAATTGGGGGTTTCGCAAGAGAAAACCACTTTCGCAGCCCACTTCGCAGCTGCGAAATTGGAGTCA